>NW_028321890.1:3636363-3939393 GCF_036245765.1 Copidosoma floridanum | reverse complement strand
GACAGTTTTTATATTAAGGTGCTGGGATAAAGCTAAGGTAAAAGCACCAGTACGTGAACACTTCCTAAAATTGCACCAGTAGATTGAACAGCTTGAATAAACTATTTTCAATTTAAGTGGATAAAAAAAAAAAATGTTTCTAATATCCTTTGATCGTTCTTTAGATATAAAACAAAATTTATATTTCAGTAAGTCTTTATACTCAACGAGAAAAAAATTATTTATTCGTGCAACTTGTATGAGGTGGCTTGTGAGACTGTTCAGGTACTGGTACCATTAGGTATTACCAATGCCCAGTACTCGAACACATAAGAACGATTGAAATCACTGTTAATCAATAATAATAGTATGTCAAGCCAGTTGTTACAGTTTTTATAATATGTTACAAATGAAATTAGTCAGAAATTTTTAGATTTAGTTATTTGTAATACATAATAAAAATAGAAATCATTAGAAGGCAGCTAACATAACCTCTCTTTCATTTAATTAACATGGGATGTTCAAGTACTCGGGTCAAAAATACGTATCGGTACCTGAACACGCTGTTCATCTACTGGGTCATTGGTAAAAAAACTTTAAAATTAATTTATTAATTGTACACATGACCTAGAAAAACTTTTTTATTTTTTTTTAAAGTAAAAAATATAAACTTACTGGCGCAATGACTGTTTTATTGTTATGCAAATTAGAAATTCAATAAAAATGAGAAAACAAAGACTTTATGGAAAAAGTGTTCACGTACTGGTGCTTTTACCTTATAACGGTTGATGCACAGCTCTGCTAACATCATTCATCTATCAACCATCATGAAACAAGATCAGAGCGCCAAAAAAAGTACAATAGAAATACGAAAAGTGTGAAAAGATCATTGAAAGGTATGCCACGTGGACTAAACAGTTGAGTGAAACGAAGAGCTCAGTTGCTCGACACTGCTAAAGGTAGACGTGTCCATCTATGACCCCAAGCACTTACTAAGCTTTCTAGCTTCCTTACCTATTCTTGTTATTGAGAAGTTGTAGAGTGTGGGGTAAGATTAAAAAGTAGTGGTCAGAAGTGGTGCTCTACAAGCACAGGCAACAGAGAGGAGTTGTGCTTGTACCAACGCGGAGTCTGGCCCATGACTGTATTAGGTCGTGTGAGCTAGCACTGTGCTTGATAGTCTTAATGGAATACTAGCAGCGTGTTTTTTGAATGAGCATAGGGGCATTAGGGTAGTGCAAATAAGCATAAGAGCGGGGTTAGAACAGGGACACTAATCTGTCAGTCATGGGTACAAGAGTGGAGCGTTTATGGCAGCCATGGGAGCTACAGACATAAGAATGAGGCGAACACACGCGTGGATACGGCAGCCATGATTGCTATGGGCCCAAGAGCGGGACGAACATGCAGGCATTTACGGCAGCTATGGGTGCTACGTACACAAGAGCACATTGGCGTTTATGGCAGCCATGGGTGCAGCCAGTTGTCATAGTCACGCAGAAACGAGCACAGTCAAGAGGGATAATCGTGACGGTACTCGAATATATACGAGCTCAGGCCCGGGAGTGGGGATTGTGGCAGTCCCTGTACAGGTATGAGCACAGGCATGCGAGAGGGGTCCCGGTCGTGCCAGTCCCTGTACAAGTACAAACACAGGCATGGGAGGGGGGTTGGTCCAGTCTCTGTATGATTTACCTACTTGTATATATATAATCACACGTATAGTCATTTAAATTGGTAATAACAAGAATACAATATATTGTTGTAATATTAAATGGACAAGTAGGACCAAGAAATTAATGATAGTACATAAGTATAACGAACTGCAAAAAAGCGTCTGAGATTTACTAAGTCAGATTAGGCACTCTGACTCGACTGCTGTGCATTTTTATACCTAGTTGTGTATGATTTCACTCACTCTGTTGACTTTAAAAAACGTGCTCACACAAAACTTCTTTTTTCTGTTATAAGATGTTAAGATGTGCAGTCAAATGCTGATACAGTCATAAGATTAAACATTATTAAAACATAAGAAAATAATTAGTTGTAGGTTAATACGCTTATTAAATTGAAAATTATGACAAAATTCTAAAATGAATTATTGAATGATGAAATAAGTATCATATTAAAGAGTCTATGTAACATTTAGGTACGGTCTTTATGTGGGTGAGCCTTTGAGGTTCTATGATAACATGTTTCTCTGCACCGTTTTCGTTATGTACATCTACAATTGCTCTCGTATTTCACGTGATATCATTAATGTTGTTGCAATTATTTGAAATCTCTTAAATGGAGCTGCTAGTGAGACCATCAGTTAGTAAGGGACGATCCTGCGTATCTTTGAATTCAGTTGGTGCACCGTAATGTACAATTCTATAGTAGTGCCTATGCGGCATGGATATTTAAATGCTAGCAGTTACTCCGTATGCTTAAGTTCTTAAAGTGAAGGGTTTTATGTTGGGCCGTGAACAGCCAAGTGAGGGAGGATGAGTTACAAAAAAACGTAGCCACCCACTCTACAGCTCAAGCCCTCTCCTCAATCTCCTCTGTTATATACTCCCTCCCACTTTATCTCTCTCTTTCACAGTGTGCGCCACTCTACTTTTAACCATTTCGTCTCTCTTGCTGTCGCCTGTAGTCTGAATGCCATTGGCTCTCTTCCCCTCACACTGCACAGTGGTCCCGAAGGGTCATTTTTTGTTCAAAATAATCTAGAGACCACACTTTTCATTCGATCTTAAAATTTTTTTTCCTAAACTAAAGCTAAGAAGATTTAAAAAAGATCTCTGCAAGCTGATTCTAAATTTTTTTTTTTTAATTAGTTGTACATAACCTGAAAACTCAAAAAATAAGAGAGCCTGATGAATAAAACACAGTATATCAATTATTAGGTAACTTACTAGGCTCTAAAACTATCAGATATAAGAGGTATGATATAAGCGCTTAAATTTCATGATAGTAAGAATAGTACATTAAATAAATCAAAAATGGCGAATCCAATATGGTGGACCAGAACTCTAAAATTTCTCAAATCACGATGAAAATCCCTACTCAAGGGTTTTTGAGGTCGCTGATTACGAATCTTTTATTGCAATTTGTATTTTCAAGATGGCTGATCCAATATGGCGCGCTCTGGGCTCAAACGGTACTTCTTTGTTCTACATAACTTAGAGACCTCACCTTTCGTCCGATCTTGAAATTTTTTCAAATTAAAGCTAAGAAAATTTAGAAAAGATCTCTGGAAGCCGATTGTTGATTTTCTTGCTTAAATTAGTTGTACATAAACTGAAAACTCGAAAAATGAGAGAGCCTGATGATTAAACACTATAAATCAATTATTGGGTGATTTATTAGGCTCTAGAACTGCAAGATATCAGAGGTATAATATAAACACTTGATTTTGATGATAGAAAGTATAGTACAATAAATGAATCCAATATGGCGAATCAAATATGGTGGACCAAAACTCCAAAATTTCTTAAATCGCAACGAAAATCACTACCTAGAGCAGGGGTTTGTAAGGTCGCAGATAACAAATATGTTATCTTAATTTTCAATTCAACTGTGGTGGATTTCTTACAACAAACAAAAACACATAACCTGATGACGCGCTAAAATCTCGATACAAATTTTGATTCAGGATTTTTGAGGATCACTGATTACAAATTTACTATTATCATTCGTATATGGCAGATGTAGTACGATGACCTAACCTACAGTTAATGTATTAATAATTTAAGTAATTGTTTTAATAATATAATTGTATTAATAATGATATAAGTAATTTTACAAAAATAATAAGGAAATATAAGAAACAGTTATATTTTATTATGGTATTCAGGTAATATTTTTCGATTTGTCATCTCAAAATTAGAAAATAAAATAACAGATTTAGATTCAGTGACCTCCAAAACACCCG
The DNA here is from genome assembly GCF_036245765.1 of Copidosoma floridanum. Classification (NCBI taxonomy): domain Eukaryota; kingdom Metazoa; phylum Arthropoda; class Insecta; order Hymenoptera; family Encyrtidae; genus Copidosoma; species Copidosoma floridanum. The sequence goes on along the minus strand of NW_028321890.1, from coordinate 3,935,495 downwards.
ACAGCAACTTTTTCAAAGATAAAACAACTGTACAGTATTTGACCTGCCATGTTGAAGCTGCCATCTTAAAAATACAAATTTCAATGACAGATTCGTAATGAACGACCTTTCAAACCCCAGAGTAGTGATTTTCGTCGAGATTTGAGAAATTTTGGAGTTTTGGTCCACCATATGTGATTCGCCATTTTGGATTTATTTATTGTACTATACTTACTATCATAAAAATCAAGTGTTTATATTATGCCTCTGATATCTTGCAGTTCTAGAGCCTAATCAGTCACCCAATAATCGATTTATAGTGTTTTATTCATCAGGCTCTCTCATTTTTTGAGTTTTCAGGTTATATACAACTAATTTAAAAAAGAAAATCAACAATCGGCTTCCAGAGATCCTTTCTAAATTTTCTTAGCTTCAATTTAAGAAAATTCCAAGATCGGAGGAAAGGTAAGGTCTCTGAGTTATGTAGAACAAAGAAGTACCGTTTGAGCCCAGAGCGCGCCATATTGGATCAGCCATGTTGAAAATACAAACTGCAATAAAAGATTTGTAATCAGCGACCTCAAAAACCCTTGAGTAGGGATTTTCATCGTGATTTGAGAAATTTCGGAGTTTTGGTCCACCATATTGGATTCGCCATTTTGAATTTATTTATTGTACTATTCCTACTATCATGAAAATTAAGCGTTTATATATACCTCTTGTATCTGGTAGTTTTAGAGCCTTATAAGTTACCCAATAATTGATTTACAGTGTTTTATTCTTCGGGCTCTCTTATTTTTCGAGTTTTGAGGTTATGTACAACTAATTTAAGAAAGAAACTTAAACTAGGCTTTCAGAGATTTCTTCTAAATCTTCTTAGCTTTAGTTTAAAAAAAAATTTTAAGATCGTATGAAAAATGTTGTCTCCAGGTTATTTTGAACAAAAAAATACCGTTTGGGACCACTGTGCGCTGGTACTACACCTATAAATGTATACATATATTATAGGTATGTTAGTATGCATGTTTTAATACGATAGAATTAAACACTAACCCGTTGTGCTTGGTTAAGTGGAGGTTCAGGTATGGAGGAATAAGAAAAGAAGGGAAAAACAACAGCTGTACCTATACTAGAGGTAAAGTATACGTATAAATTTTGTTTACATATATACGTGCTGTAAAAAACGTGCATAAAATATTAAACATGCATAATACGACAAATCTTGGAATACAAGAAAAAACGCTGTTTATCAAAAGGGAAGCAAAATTGGCTAAAAATAATATTTTTACAGGCACCCTCTAGGGTAACTACATGATCAAGAAGCATAAATATAGCACAGTTGGACCATGTACAAAAATAATCTGAATTTTTTCTGTTTTCGACTGTATCTTGAAAAGAACAAGTAAAAAAACATTTCTATTATTTAGTGTGGCAGGTTAAGAACATTAATACGAATGTTGACAAAACCTTCGAAGAATTTTTGTTACAACATAACTTCTTAAAGTTAAAAAAACTGTTATATCTTGAAAGGAAACTCAAATGGGCCAAAAATATTTCCACGTATAGAAAATAATTATTAAGGAGCAAATACAAAATATATGTTACACGGATTTATTCGAAGAATCGTAATAATTCTGAAAATAATAAGTCATACCTCAAGGGCAAAGCTGCATCCTAAGTATCCTAGCTATAAGTTTTTTAACATTCTATTCTCTATCATGTATTATAAGATAATTTTTACGTGACCACAATCTATATTCTTATCATCTGTTTTAAGATTAGTAGAAATTTGTTATGAGCAAGGGTTAGTTTCAATATTATTTTATAAATAATTATAGAAAACAAATTAAATGACAAATTATACCCTCATAATGGAAAATATCTATATGTCAACTGTTTTCCTCCATCTTAATTAAATTGATTATTGATTATTTTACTTTTATGGTACCCAAAATTTAAAAAAATTTGTTGGATACAATGATTCCAAGAAGAATCAATTGTACGTATGTGATATCATATTAAATGCACGAGTAAGAAATTTTAAATATAACAGAATTTTTGTCTTACGTAACTAGACAAAAGTACCATTTTTCAGGGCACTACGGTAAAAATTTTTATTTCGTTCTGTATTACATTATCAACAATTTGTGGACGTGTATGTATATATTGTAGCAAACATGGGAGTGTTTTAAATGTGTGTAACATGTATTACATGTAACTCAAGTATATGTATTTTATGTATGTTAGTGCTTGAATACGTATTAATAATAAAATTTTTACTATTTTAAAATTGGATTCTTGAAGACTTATTGAAATTAGGTGTAATACGATTTTCTCAGTTTCTGTTATACCAAGTTTAATAGTATTTAAGTTGATAGTTTTACTTCTACCAGGGGTCCCGAGACTCTTACCTGGTGTTCCTTTGTTGAATCCAATTTAAACTTGGGCTTTCATTTGTACGAACAACAGTTCCGTAAATGCACATGTTAATCACCCAGACTCTGTCATTAACCTGTAGCTCTGACAGTTCTTTACGTGATGCTGTTTGTTATACATAGCTTCTTGCCTGAATTTCCCTTTTTTTCGAAAATCGTGACTTGAGAGAAGCTTTAGAGTAGCTTGAGACTGTTTTCCAATTTTTAGGTAGAATTGGAAGGTGTGATTAAAATTTACTGGAAAAGAAAAGTTTAACTGAAGAGAAACAATTTTTTAAAAAGTTTATTCTGTATGAGAGTAGACCAACGCTGAAATCATTTCACTCCTTATTGATACTTTGTTCTAATTAAACTGTGCCTTCTACGGTACCATTGCTGTAAGAAAATTTTAGCAAGCTTATAACATCCTGAAAATCTTAACTCTTAGCAAAGTGTTTGAAGCTGAAAGCTAACTTAGTGCCGTTATCAATTCTGAGTTTTTCTGGGATGCTCAAGCTAGCAAAAATTTTTAACAGTTTCAACTACTTCCCATTTGCACGTAATTTTCAGACGACAAATTTCAAGGTATCTCTAATACTCATCACTGGATACCAAGAATTATTTTATTCTTGGAAAGGATCTAGTAAAATTTTATTGCCAATGCCTGTCAAGAAAATCCTGTTTTCAGAATGGTTGACATATATATTTCTACTTTTTGACGTAACATGGGCAGTTTTAGACCATGTGTTTCAAGCTATAAACTTAAACCTAGCCACCAAACCGATTGTTTGCATTTATTGTAACATTTGTGGATCTCAAAATCGCCTTTTGTAGTCTGAATATGATTTTTTAACGACAGTGGGACAACTAGTCTAGAGGAAGACAACAAACTATCCTTACAGACAATAAAATTAATTTTTTGTTGGAACTAGAGTAGCAAACTGTGAGCTTAAAAATTATATCTCATGAGATGCAATCAAAATTTTTTTGAAGTAAGGGGCTTATTTATGTAAAGATTTGGTTTATAAAGTTTGTAAAAGTGGTTGATGGTATGTTTCAAAAGTGATGTCAATTTTGAATGCGTAATCTTCAAAGCTTATGGTTACGAAAGCCCAAGCCAGTGCCTTTTTCTCAATTTAACTGTATTTAGTCTCACACGACGTCAACATTCATGAAGTCTACGTCACGAGTTTACGGCTCCTATTTTTACTTCCTTGCATTAAGGAGGTCCCAAAGTGATAGCAAGAAGTGTCAGCCTGCACGACGATACTTTTTGAGAAGTTGAAATGAGCAAGAGTTGGGGCCCTCAATGAGCAGCTTCTATTTTAGGAAATGCGTGTTGCTGTTGCTCGAACTCTACAAAATGTGCGTCATGGAAGAATGTGCAAAATGTGCACTCAAATAAAGTTACAAAAGTTGTGAGTGGCAGGCTTTTTTCGTTAAGTCGTATTTGGTTACATGCTGCTCTACCATCAATCTTTGAGGGAAATCTTGCTGTTTTTAGTTTTGCCAATGTGACGTCTATTTCTCAAATTGGACTAACTATATGCTTAAAATTTTCATTAAGAAGCTGAAAATGGCAACAAACGTTAATTTTTCCAGAGTCTTTTTCAGATACGACGACGATAGGGCTAAAAATTTTTAAGTTCTTTTAATAAAAATGTTATAGAAAAGATTTTTTTTGCATATGATTTCAAAACATTGTAATAAAAAAAAAATGTCATAATATAAAAATTTTAGTTATAATACTTATAATTGAAATATAAATAATATGAATACTGAAATTTTCAAAGAAAAAACCATATTTTGAAAAATTTTTGTAAGTTATTAATTAGTCTTTCAATAGAAAATGCATTTCCATACACCATTTTCATTGAAAACAGCGTCCAATAATGGTATTATCATGTGTTATATTTATAAAAGAACAAAATAATGTTTTGGCTGTGTAAACAAGTTTTACAAAAGGGATGTTACATCGTAATCACATTACGATCTTACATCCCTTTCGTAACAGTCAGAAATTCTTATACCTGATAAGGGCCAGGATGTTGTCCAAACGACCCAAACGTTGTTTTATTTAAATAAATAAAAAATATAAAATTACCACCATTGGACGTTGTTTTTAGTTATTTACTGTCATTGGACGTCTTATTTAATAGTATTTTCAATTTCTTGTTTATCTTCTTCTACTATTTAAATAAATTTTATTTTCGGACTTTTTCATCTAGACAGTGCAACATGTAATTTTTCATGAGAAAAAAAAAATACTTTAAAGCATAACCCTACAAAATCAAAAGGTCAACCTTGAAATTTTTCAAGTGCCATACAGAAAGCTTAGTTAAAAAAAAATTTTTTTTATGCAAAGTAAAACATAATAATGATAAATTGCCTGTAGTTAAAATTATTTAGGGGATAAAAATCTTGCTTTTTTCTTTTTCAACAGTTGTAGTTTATACTTTAATTATGTACCTAAATAATTCAGTTATTTTTACGTGGGTACCATTGCAAAAACCTTCATGTATACTTAAATTTCTTATTAGTATGATGATAGAGCTAATTTACGATTGTAGCTTGTGTAGTAAGAATCTTCTTTAATGTTTCTTGAAAAATCCATTAGAAAGTTAATATAAACGTTATTATTGGTTTCGTCTACTCCTTTGTAAGTTGCGTAATTAGGACTGTAGTAAATTACAATGTAAAATGCATACCAAATGTGTAAATCCTGAATGGTCCCTTCTACAATACAAAATTTTGTTTCAATTTTTTCTAAACTGAAAAAGTTTGACGAAAATCATCCTAAAAAATTATAAATTTATTTTTATAAGGTTTATTACTGATACACAAGTCTCTGAAAGTTTTGTCAATAATTTTTAATGCTTTTTTAGGTATTATAGAAGCTTAACTTGAAATAATTGCTTGAAGTTATTTTTTTTCCATCTGTTTGAATTTCTAAGAATGCACTTTTGACAGAAATGAAATCTTATACTACGTGAAAAATTATCATATTAGGGTATACGCCAGATAATAATAATATTCAATATTTACTAATCCTTCATGTCTTACATTGGTGAGGGAAGTATGTATTATCAATCAACTCTCTTGCGGTCTACCCATCGACTCTCTTGCTGATTACCTTCGGACTTGCTTGTTATTCCTTAGGATAGTTAAATAGAACCAGTACTCGTCGAAGCCATTGATTGAACCTATTTGTATATTAAAATGAAGTAATAAACTAATTTTTCGTGTAAAAAAAGGATTTCAGGATCACCAGGATCATCAAAGAAAAAAAGTTTATCATTCAATCCATTAATTTGTTAAAAGAAAGCTTTTGATTTTGATAAAATAGTCAAAGAATTTTATCAAATTTTATATAGCAAATTCTAACATTATCATTAGTGTTCATAACATTTTTTTCTATAAATTCTGTTAGCTCTGGTTAACCGAAATTTTTACAAGACATATCATCAGACTTAAAAAATTCATTTAAGTTTATAAAAGCTTTATTTTTATTATTGTTTCCACCGTCTGCAATAAAAATTTTTTTGTAATTTTCAAAACGAAGTTACAATCAAATTTTAAGACATTAAAAACCATGCAAAAAATAAACAAAGTTGGAATTGCAACACAACGTAACAAGCTCCTTCCAAAATAACATCAATTTAAAAGTTGTGTTCAACTTATTATAAATTAATAGCAGCTTCTTTTGAAGTTTACTATGTAACATCATTAACAGTTCTTGAATTTAGAAGAGATATGAGACCCTTTACATTATTGAATAATGATTAAAGAAACACTTCTTGATCTTGAGAAGAAACAATATTAATAATAACGATAACAGTATTATTTATTCTCAAACGCTTTTGTTTATTCCATGGCAACGTTTGACTATTACACAACTCATGTTTAAGGATACCAATGTGTTACTGAGTTACAAAAAGATTAATTTTGTTTAATTTAAGCCATGCCATTAACTGTGTTTGAAAACTTTTAATTGATTTCATTACTTTACTTTTTTCCGAAACATTTTGATTGTTCTTAATACGAACAAGTAAATAAAATACCTAATGATTTTCACTTAATAAAGAAAACATTTGAAGCCTGTGGGCTGCTTACATAAGACTTCAATAACGATCCAATAAATTGTGAAATATTGTAAACAAATAACGCGCAACACTCGAGATTCATGTAACAGTTGTACTCTATCAACATAAGCTATCTATTATCATAAGCTACTACCATTGAATCATTTACTAGAATTTTAATTTCACTAATTCTTATTCTGTGAATATTATTTTCTTGTACAATGTTTGATCTCTCATATTACAGATAGCTATTTTTCAAATTATTGTTTCTGATGCAAAAAGTCAATTTTTTTTACGAATTTCGTCGTTACTGTCGTAACAAGAACTAATCTTAGTATATGGGTCAAGAGGCATATGTTTTATTACCAATTTTTACAGTTTCTTCTCGTTACTTGGAATTTCGGTAAAATTATTTTCATCTACTTGCTAAGGTATAATAAATTTATTATTTGGATTCATTGTTATAATAATCTATAGTTAATAATAATAGTAATAATAATAACAATGTTAATATTAGTAATAATAATGACACTTATTATAATAACAATAATAGTTAAAATAATTATAAAGAAATAAACAGTATTAACAATAGCATAATTGAGAACTACAAACCTTATACTTTTGTTCTTATTTGAAATAAATTTTTTGATTTATAACCTAGAGTTATTTCAGAAACACGTTATTTTTTAAAGAAAAAAAATATTTTTCATTTAATTTTCTTTCCTTACATGTAAAACACAATTGGTTTTAAGTATGGTTATTAAATCAACACAATTTCATAGCTTTCTTTTGCCAATGAAACTCATTTGAGTGTATAAAGATAACAATTTTAATAAAAATGTTACATACGTAATCAAAATAAAAGCATATTAAAGAGAATCTATAGTGTATATTGATTATAGTGTCAAATGAAGAACTAGAACCAAGAATTACAACGAAGGTTACTCATTGTGTCAAAAATCAAAGTCTGATAATGTTTCTGGAGAATTAATGAGATTTTTACACTGAGAGGGAATTCACACGTTGAACGCATGGAGGTTAGCTGGCTTTCAGCGCATGCGGCTTCCCTTGCGTTGAAAGCACGAAGTTGTAGCACTGAAAGCCTGGAGTATACCTGAGCGGTAAACGCAAGGAGCGTGATGGGTTTGACGCTCGGAATCTGTTGCGTTCAATTGGTGCTCAGCTGACGGTTATGTATATATATACCAGCTGAGAACCAATTGAACGCAACAGATTCCGAGCGTCAAACCCATCACGCTCCTTGCGTTTACCGCTCAGGTATACTCCAGGCTTTCAGTGCTACAACTTCGTGCTTTCAACGCAAGGGAAGCCGCATGCGCTGAAAGCCAGCTAACCTCCATGCGTTCAACGTGTGAATTCCCTCTCCATGTACGAACAATAAGTATTTTTCTCTAAAGTTGTTAATGAAAGTTATGTCTTACTATGTTCATATATGTTTAAATACGTATCATTGAAGAGAAAAAGATGCCTTAATTTTTTTATTCCATAACTAGTAAGAAAGGCGTAAGAACATTTTAAATTCAGATGATAAAGTTAAAAAGATATGTGTGTATAAAACAGTACAATAAATGTTTTCAATTCATACGTATTAAACTATTTCGGTAATGTTTGTGGGACATGGTTTCCTTTTAACATGTATTAATGATATTACTGTTAAACTGTTTGTTATAGTTAAGAGAAAATTTAAAATAGTCGTTGTTGTAAAGTCCAAATAATGTGATCCTATTTAGATTAGTACAAAACATCATTAAGCAGCCGCAAAATTGTGCCTGTACTGACTTACTTTTTGTTCACATCAATTGCAGATTCTTGACAATATTCCAATAATCCTCCTAGCACCCCCTACCTCCCTCTATAGCTCTCCCTTCCAGCATCCCCAAAATCTCTGATTTATGTACACGGTGGCACTGGTAGTAGCAACGAGATAATTTTATAATGTAAACATATCTAAATGTATGTATTAGGATTTTGAGTTAGAAAACATTGATTTTTTTCTTATTTCTTTTAAAAAAAAATGTTAATTTATAAATAACCTTTTTTAACTTAAATGATATATTATATATATTTTTGTAACTTATTATAGCTATGTACGATTGACCGTAAGAGAAGACTAGTTTTCTTAAGGATAAACTAACATTCTCAAGACTTTAACCTTGAGATTCATGAATAGTCATAGCAAACATCACAATTTTTAAGAATTGTTTACGATACAAAATAAAAGGTGGTGAAAAGGTATTTTCAATGAAAGGTCAAGTACCCAGTAGTTTGACAGAAATAAAAATGGCACCAGTAGTTGTACAGTCCAATATAATTAACATTTTCGAATAGAATACGTTTTCAAATAGAAAAAAAAAATTTGTTTATAATCCATCAATGCATAATAATGCCTGATAAAAAAATTTATCTTTGAAACTCTTTTCCGTTTTAACTTAAAAAAATATGTTTTAAATGTAAATCATGTAAGATTGCTGTCCAAAAATAGATCCCTTTAAAACATAAGAGTTTTCCTATACTCAGTACTTGAACACGGAAAAAATCGCTAAAAATTATAATTCATAGTTGGGCATAGAACGTTCAAGTTATTTTCTGACTAAAGTTACCTTGCAGAATGCAATTATGAAGATTTTTATTGAGTTTATCAGAGTTTAACACATCAAAAAATATAAATAACTCTGTCTAAAAATAGCTTATATTTGATAACACACGATTTTTCTTATACCTGGTACTTGGACAGTAAAAAACACTTAAAATTATTGATTATTACTGAATATAACATGTTAATGTTCCTGTTGAAAACTAAAATAAAGTTGAATGATAACCACAAACTATACCATGTAGTGAAAAAAATTGTAATCATTGAGTAGTTGAGAGATGTGAGAAAGCATTTTGAAGTTAGGTCCACCCTAACCTTCTATCCATTTAGTTTATATGGGGTATCCAACTACTGGTCCCGAAACACTGGTGTCCAGATACTGGGTCTTAATGATTTTTCTTTGATATTAACTCTTTCTTTGTTTAATAACCTGATGTTTTTGTTTTGGTTTCTAATAAATAAAAAAAAATTTTAAATAATTAATGCAATATTTCTTTAAACATCATTTTTGTTAGTTTTTTATAAATCAGCAAAGAAAATTTCGACTGTCAAAAGTGTCCAACTATTGGGTACTTTATCTTATAAAGTTAAAAGAAGTTTGACAAAAATTTCTTCCTACAATAATTTACTTAAATAAACGTTGGTATCATATGTGTTTCTTGAATTTCGGTCATCTATTTCTAAGGTTTTCTTTAAAATTATATAATCTTCAACCTGAGTATTAAATCATATCCTCATAATTTTTTGTTACTGTTTCTAAGTTCTAAGAACACGTTCTCTATATTGTTTCAGTTTAATCGAAGTCTAAAAGTTTTATGACTTGTCATACTTTTCGGAAGCAATACTAATGCTATACCAGTTCAACCCATTGACAAAAACTTTTTACTTTTAGAAAATAACTTGTAGCTAAAAGTTTGTCTTAAATTTACAGAACCAACAATAGAAATATTTATATAATAATATTCATGCAATAACTCTTTTTTAGTTATTATTTAAGCTTATAAGATTTAAGTTAAACTCTTCTTTATCAAATAATTTTTCTCTATCAACAACATTTCGTATGTGTCTATTTTGTTCTGGTATAGGTTGATTCATACATTTATACAATGTATCCTTTACTTCTAAAATTTAGGCGGATGTCAGCTTTAATGTTCTAGGGTTAGTGTCAAGCGTTAATTTTACTTTGTGGAATCATTTAGTTGATGGATTCAAATCGCCGGTTGTTTAATTAATTGATAGATTCCCTACTGACTACTTTCTTTATCAATTACGGAGTTTCTTTGCTGCGAGTTTTTTTTTTGTTGTGGATATTGTCTCCGATACCATGCTTCTATATTCATTTTGTTGTTATTCACAGCAGTCTTTACTTTATATGATTTTATCTTATTATTTCCTGTTGTAAATCTAATCTGTAAATTTCCCATGAGGAGCCTTGACATTGTCAATCTCAATGTTATGGTAGTTTGTAAGCTTAGTAGTAAAGGAGAACAAGTCCGTTCGTAGAAAGTTTAAGAATTGGGATAGCTGTTATATAAAGGTATTTAACAAAACTTTTTCAGTGTCAAGCAATACATTTATAAACCGGAAAATTTTATTTACAGAGTTTTCTTTTTCTTTTCGTATGATTTAGTTATTTTTTATCACTTAATTAAATCTCATTGTTAATTTTAATAATTCTTTCCAAGTTAAAAAAATCATTGTGAGTTAAACAGTACATTATTTGTTAGAATGCATAAAAATTCAATTGAAGTTTATAAAAAAGAGAGTCACGTATACCAAAAAATTTTTTAATTAGTGGAATAATCCGGTTTAGTTATAACTGCTCTGCAGTTGATTTTTGTAACACGGTTAATGTTTTTTTCTTTGTTTTTCGTTTTAAGAGTGTGAAATAAGTATTAAGAATTTAAATAAATTTCCCTTTGGTCTAATGTTTTATTTATTTACCTATACCTTCGTCGCTGCAATTTTGATTCGTTACGCGGCCAACCTTACCAAAAGCATCTTACAAGCTATCTTCTAAAAGGTGGATTATTACAGTTTACACACTTTATTGATTTTGTAAAATATTCGTTAAATATTATGAAGACTGTTAGCTGCACTTAACAGTTTTATACTATTTTTAAAATTATTTTTACAAAGATGAGTTTTTGTTGGTTTTCAGGGCTGTGGGCTAAATTAATAACTGTATATCTTCTGGCACAGATTAAAAATCAAAAATTAAACAATAAACTATTTATAAGGTCAGTTAAGACTGGTAAGATATATTTACAAAAAAAAACATAAGTGAAAGTAGTGAAAATAATGTTTGCATACTCAGTGTTATTAATCTATATTTTACCAGCATATTGTATTTCCTTAAATTTATACATGTATGTATTAGATCATTTTAGAAGCTTATGTCTTATCGTAGTTTGTTAATGAAGTTATATGTATATATGTATATGTATGAGTAGGTGTTGGTTTCCCCAAAAAGTAGTAGAGTATCAGTAAGATTCCACGAAAGCGGTGTGGTGTAATGTGGGAATGAGTAGTGGAGGTTGAGAAAAATTCGGTGTGAGGCAGTGGGGAGTATGTGTCAGGCATTGTAGGCTGTGGGGATTTTAAGAGTAGTAGAGGATCTGAACATAAAGAAGGCTAAATCATAATGTAAGAATACAGAGTAGAGCATTTCAACGTATCATTCTTGTGCTGTTCTTCGTCTTCCATCACAACGCTGTCTTTGAGAAAGACTTGACAACTTTACAAGTGGTGCCAAAGAGTCTGTTCGATTAAACTAAGTGATCAACGTCAAAAGTAAACCCTATTTCCTAAATTTCATCTAAAATGTATGTGTACCTAAAAATATGTAGACATATTTATACATATGCAAATAGGTCATCAAATTATTGTTTATTTTTTTATCTAGTTTTCTGTGTAAATGATGACGAGTTATGTGTTTAGTCACTGAAGCAAATGAAATGAGAAAATTAAAATAGAAAAAAGCATAGTTTGATAAGTTTCTGGATGTAAATGTGCTTTATATTTTAACGACTTCAAAGAATTTGCAGACAGACATGGCAGTGTAATGAAAGTTTTCCTAATTGTTCAATCAGAATGGATGCACAAAGCCACACCTAGTATTTTTGCATTATGAGTTTAATCAAAAAAGGAGATAAAATAACAGTATTATACTTACTGGTAGGAGAAGCTAGGGGTGAACAGGGGGCCATAAGGGGGTTTTTAGAGATGTGTGGGGAGTTGCATTTAGTTTTAAGGGATTTGTGTAAGATGCAAATATTTTTATAGTATGAAAAGCTATATATCTGTGGATTAAAAATAAAATAAAATGTGTACTTATGTAAACGAAGTATGTACTTACGCATATATGCATACATATACGACAAGCATAAGTTCATAAACATATCGGGGTCCACAAAAGTCAGTAGTATCTCTGTCAGATTTTTGTAAAGTGATGCGGGACTGATAAATATTATTATCTATTGATCATAAGATTGATTACATTTTCTTGGTTATTTATTTTTCAAATCTTTAACTTTCTTTCACGTCATGAATCTTATTTAATTAGGCCATAAAAAAATTTTTTGTCTCATCAGAGTTCAACAATTGAGTAGATTATGAATAAAATAAAATAAAATACATACATATGTAAATGAATGCAAGCTCGTAGATATTTACATACATATCTGACACATTATCGTGTGTACACATATTATAAACAGTAAAGATCGATAGAGTCTTTGTAAAGTTGTCTAAACGTAGTGTAAGGGTGGCGGTGGGTCAAGAAAAAATGCATGAGTGTAGTAAGTGTCTGTGGATGATTCTTAAAGGGTGGCAGAGAGCTTAGACAAAAGTCTTGATGTATTTAAATAAAGGAGAAAATAATAAAATTATACCGTGTTTCGTAAGGGGTGATAGGAATTGTGTGGGATGCCCCATTTAGTGAACTGTATAATATTAGAAGATATATACTAGTGGATCTTTATCTTCCTGTACTCTTCATGCACCAACCCTCCAAAAATATTTAAAAAACTTAAAAATTTGATGTCTATATATTTACAAAATAATGGACTTGTTAGTTACTCAGTTGGTTCTATTTTTCTTAATACTGTTTCTGCTATCTTAATATACTTAAGATATACGTACAACATTTAGTTTCGTAAAACATAATTTTATTATATTTCAAATACAATATAAACTTAGAACCAAAATATTTAGAGATGAACATATTATTTTGAAAGTTTTTTTGTACAAGAAAAATGTGTATATCTGTGAAAAGCATGAATTTAAATTTTCATTGATTAATATTAAATGCGATAATCCCATAGCAGCAATGTAGTATTTAGTAGCCATAATAAAACTATAACATTCTTATTATTATAAATTTTGCGCTTAAAACTATATGACTATTTTCTTAACCATAAAATTTCGAGTCCCAAGTTGAAGGCTGCCCTGTTCCTTAATTTAGTAAAATTGATTTCTTATATAATTCAGGATTTTTCGAATAAAAGTCCAAATCATAATGTAAACGGAAAATATTGTTAAGTAAGTACTTCTATTTCGTTTAATGTTAAATTCAATAATACAGTATCTCAATAAAGAACTATTTTTTTTTGTGTTTTCACTTGATCAAAGTCTTATTTTTTAAATGCGTTTTCTATACTTTAAAAACTTAATTTTTTTAAGAAAGACGAAAAATATACAAAGAATAAAGTTTGACAAAAAAAAGGAAATTAGTAACGACCATTAATTTTTTTGCAATGTAACGCTTTTAATTTTTGCTTGATTCTCCGTATTATTTTGTATAAATACACTTTCAAAATTTTTACATTATGATAAGAATACGTAAAGTCAACCATGAGAAAAGAAAGGTCTTTTGTAGTAACACCCTCAATCATCAAAACTTTGACCTTGCGATGAATTGATTATCATGAAAAAAGCTAGAACTTATGGAAACTGGTTTCTGCATAGAATAAACGGTAAAAATAAACTATTACCGGCATGTAGCGTGATTCTTTAAATAAAATTCTTATTACCAGATTTTTCACCAGTTATTATTTCTGCTTCTAAACTGTATTCAGATAATTTCGTTATACGTAGCCCTTTGCTATTGCATTTCTATAAAATATCCTTAAGTTTTTTATCCACTTAACAATAGCATCTACTTTTCAATTTAAATTATGAGGCTGTTATCCTTCATGTATATTTTTTAAAGATTTCATAAGGAAACTGAAGTTAATATTTTCATCAGTGCAATCACTACATTTATATATTGCATAACCTATGCTGTAACAAGTATGCTCTTTCTCTTTAGTAAAAGTGAAAATTTTATTATTTAGAAAATACGAAAGTTTATTATAAGTTGTTAGGTAGCTGTTTATACTACTCCCATGAATTTTTACAAAAGTTATCAGTTTTCTATTTCGAAGGAATTTCAAAAGACTTAATGGTTCCGTTTTCAATAACCATTAACAATAATAAAAATTGTAAATCTGTACACGGCATATTATTTTTCAATTTCGTAATTTTAAACTGTTTTGATAAAAACAAATACTTTATAGTTTTACTAATTATAGAACGTTGAAGCCCATGCTTTATCACGCAAAGTATTTATTAATATTACATAAGTCTTTTGAAGTTTTATTAACTACGTCCAAAATTTTATTATGAATGATTGAAGCTCTGTCCCAAATAATTTCGTTTAATTCTTGTATTTGTTCAATTTTAGTTTTATGTTCTAGAAAGAAGTTTTCAATGTTATTTAAATCTAATCGTAATCAAAGTGTTTAGTGTTATTTGACAACCATTCAGTTAAACAAACAAATCCTTAAAATGTGTTTCTAAATTATTGACAGTTTAATCGTCTTCAATACCTCCAGATGGAAAAGTGTCATTTGCTTCTAGTCACCCGTAGTTTTTACACGATTTGTTTTAAATTTGATGATTTTACTGAAATGAAATGAAAAACTATTTTGCTGTAAAGCTGAGCGCGTAACAAAATAAAACAACGATAACGGCTGTGACCAGTCTTCCCCGCATCTTGCTTTTTATCTATAAGTACCTATATGCACAATTTGCTATTCAACGGACTTGCTTTAGTCTTATGATTCAACGTACTCAAAATTGAGGGGTCATAAGTAAGGCTCCATTTATAGTGAGTGCAGCAGCTAACGGCACAGGTTTGCAAAAATAAGAAAAGATTAGGGAAAGGAAGGCCATCAGTGCTGCAAGCTCTTTCTTTGTTTTCCTTATTTTTTGTACATGTCACTAGCTGTTCCTATTTTGTACATAAGTATACAGAGTAGTATCACCAAGGGATAACATTTACTAGGGACATGAGACAAAAGTAAAGAAACGTTAGCAATAAATAGTTGCATTGATTGCCTACCTTTGCCTAACCTTTGTCGACTTTTAATGTCCATGGCTTTTGATCGCTGCACTTACTATAAATGTGGCTTAAAAAGTGAGCAAAAAGTTTCAGCCGGTGTTTATAATAAAGTTTGTTGTTTAAAGTTCATAATATACTTATCTCTGGCAGCATAACGTTACAAGCTTACTCAAATACTTTATATATTTGAAAGTCATGTTTAATGAAAGCCTAAGTAATAGCAGTATCTCTAAACGTTTTGTAATGTATATTGACAACTTTTTTCAAACTTTCAAAAGATTTAGCTCCACTTGCCAAATTTGAAATAAATTTAAAAAACAAAAAAACGATTAGAGCCCTTAGATGACACTGTATTTAGTCACCCTTTTGTTAAATTACGTCTAACTGTCTTTCTTCTAATCTAAACTCTTAGCGTCAGATTAAAATATTCTGGAATACTTCCAAATTACGTATCTTACTTTTTTTGTAAAACTGTTTATTTTATTTAATGAAAAACAAGCCGTTAATGTGGTTTTGTAACTCCCTACAGCCTTCTACACATGACTTTCTTGAAAAACTTTTTTTGTTTTAAATATGTTCTGATACGTTAAATACAAAATGACTTTGTACACACAAAGAAAACTCTTGCAATCGCCATGCTGCTACCATAGGGCTTAATCAGCAACCATCTATATAATCTGATATGTCATCAAAAATTTATGTATTGTCTTCTTTATCACTCGTATCTGTTTTCATTATTTTATATAATATCCTTTCTCCTCTTTTCTGAATACAATCAAAAATACACTTCATCATTTGCTTTTTTTTAATAAAAAAAGTAATGTATCTTCTTTTTTGACTCTAAATCCCAACTAAACTAAAGTTTGTAACTATATTTTGAAAATAAATAAATTAAAAATAAGATTTGTTAGTTATAATTCATTGATTGATCTGAAGTGTGAGGCCATAATTTTTTTACACAATGCGATACAATGAAGTTTCAATAGTTATAAAACTTTTTTAAGGAAAACTAACACCTGGCCAGCTCATCGGGTAAAGTCACTGTTAGTTATAAAAAAATTGGTACAGTGAGTAAAATAGTTAATTGAAAAATATTTTAACATAAAACTTAATAATAGCTTGGGTATACTTAAGACCCCCACTGTGCTCTGTAAAATGTGACTAGTAAAATGAATCGTATAGTACTATCGTTGATTTACAAACTAAAATTTTTTTGTTACTATTTTCCATTTTAAACATGTAATCGTCACATTTGTTGTCACTTCCTAAATATGTTAATAAAAAATACGTAATACTTCATAACTATAAATAAGTAAATAACTATAATAAGATTTGTTGAAGTTTAATCGTAGTAGGTAGCCTGAGGAAAGACCAGAAGGGGGACACAAAGGAGGCTTAAAAATTATAAGTGTGAGATCCCATGTCATAAACTTATTATGAATTACTTTGGAACTTAGAGTGTCGTTTTTAAATAATAAGAATCAAAAGCTAAGCAATCTTCAAACATCGAGCAGTACACCTGCTTCTACTATTGCGTAAAGTGTAACTCACTTCTTTTGAAACAAGCTACCGTCGCAAAACTCAAACTATGCGTGCAACCTCAAACAATCTTATAAAGCGCTCATCTTATAACCTTAACTTGCAGGGATACATAGAAAAATGTAAATATTCAACAATTATGACATTTATGACTGCGTATGTCCACAAGAAATATCATACACAATTCCAACAGCAACGTGTACTTAATGTAAAATCCAAGAGATTAGCAGTTTTAATTGTCAAATACTGTGTAATAATTGCGCAACAACTGTGCTTGTGTTGATTGAAAGCTATTAGGTTAAGCTCTGATTAAATTGATTCAAAGTTCTAGGAACATAACTCTCACTCTAATGAATGAATTTAATATAAAAAAAGATTTAAAGATTTACATAGACAACATATGACACAGCTAATCTACTAGCTCTGCCCTTCACTTGTAAAAGTTTGGATGTAGCAAATTAGCGAGGAATAAAGGCTTTTGTTTTACGTAGAGTATGCTTAAACAGAATTAAAATTTTTATTTTCATTGTTTTTTTTAATAATTATTTCGTTTCCATTTTTTGCTAAAATTTATTGTGTTTATTGTCATCGTTTATCTATTTTCAAAAATTATTTTTATAATGGATCAGACACTAAGGAATACAAGCAAAGTAGCTGATAAAGCTAAAACGGTACAGTAACTCGAACTGTACTATTGGCAAGGTGCATTTCATGCAGCGCCACTCTTGGTGTCAAAATCATGCAACCGTGGGTACCCCCATTATACGTCAACAGCATACACCGATGCACACTTTTAGGAATAATCAATTAATTAGCAAAAAATTAGTATATTTATTCATCTGATAATGGATGTTATCATAAAAATAGGCCTTAGGGATATCACACACTTAACTTTTTTAAACTCTGAAGCCTTAAAAAAAGGTAAACAGTTGGTTAAAAGTAGTCATGTGTGCAATGTTACGGAATTTCAAAGTGATGGAGCTAGCAATTTGATAAGTGCCGTCGTAATAAGACAGACGTTGGTAACTTCAGCTCTGTACAAAGTTAACCTACATGTACAATTTATTCAAATCATTTTGAAAATTTTCTAATTTGCAATGGACATTAAAATAACCTTTAATTATAGTGAGATAATCACCGAAATTTATGTAATTTTACTCCATTTTTTGTGCTACCGTTACACTGAACAACACAGCACTTTTTCACACCCATATTTCATAAACGTTTTCATAATAGAAATCACAATGATTATGTCTTATTTCACGTAACTATCTTTTCCACCCTCTAACCTCAAAATAGCACCTTTGCCGCTTGATTTTAGGTTCTCAGGCGGAAGAATAGTATAGGAAACTCGTTCAAAAAGGCTTCTTTACGGACCTCGTTACGGTCCTCGCCTTCAGCTCGTGCCGTAAACCTCTCAGTTCGTAAATCGAAGCCTTTGCAAACTCGTACGCAATATAGTATTCTTTTTGCCGTCTGCTTCTGAGAGTGTGCTCTGGATCGAAAACTAACGAGACTTCATTAATATATTGTTACATTCAAATATTTTACAACCGTTCCTGGCACCACATAGTTCATTTTTTTACATTTGTAAAACTGCAATTTCATAATATTAATACTATTTGTCGATACGTGATGATAACATCTATAAATTTGACGAAATGCTGTTATTCTTTTCTCCATTAAACAAAAATGACAGTTATTTAGTACCCCAGGTTTCCTATTTTCGCCACTATGCACGCTGGTGTTGACTCATCTATTACATCCCATAACTTGCACCTTGCGAATAAGGCAAGGGAAGCTGAAAAATTACTTGAATTACTTGAATTATCATTTAACATAGCCCTAAATAACTAGATTTTACGTATAAATTAAGATGCTTTACAGATACCCATACAAAGTGGACAAAACCCACCACTCAAAGATTCATTGCAAGATATTGAAAATGTTAGGTCCCTTATTTAAAATGCAGAAGAACCCATGTTTTTAAGAATAGTTATTTCCTAGCTAAAGGGTAGAGCAGGGAGTTGTCTAAAAGGATTAACAATAAATACATTAGACGATGTTATAAGCCATCTATAGAACCAAATATCTTACTTGTATGGTAATTTAATAGTTAACCGAATAAATCAATAGAACCTAATACTTTTACAATTGAACGAGAAGATATTGAAGGAGCAAGAGATAAAAAAAACGCATAGAAGGATACCCAATACACCTTCACGTTTAAGTGCTAAGCAGCGAGATACATTCATTAAACAGCATAACGTCTCGAAGCAAAGTAACTTGACACTGTCTACTCGTCCTACAGCCGCATTTGAAATATTGTTACAGCAATAGAATACTAAACGTAATGACCATATCACTCGTAAGAAAAGTACTATAATAAGACTTTTAGTGACAAAAAAATCGATCACCTCGAAATATTAAGTACATGAGAATGTTTAACTTATGCAAAGGACAACATTGCAATGATTTATTATTAGACTTAAATTATATTTTAAAATCCAAACTGAATAAAACGCAAGCAATTTATAAAGAACTCAGTCATGTAAAAATTGAAATAACCATATTCGGTGAATGTGCTTATTTATCAAACGAAGGGAGACAAAAATGTTAATAGAATGCCACAATAGTCTTTTTGGCAGGCATAGAGGCATGAATAATACTTATAGAAGAATACGAGAATTGTATCACTGTAAAAGTATGAGAAAAGATATTAAAAATTTCGTACAGAAATTAGAAATTTGCCAAGAATGAAAACTAACACTGATAAGAGCAAAAGAACCCATAACATTGAATGATACTCTAGCTGAACATCTCTCAAAAATAGCCATCGATACTTTAGGATCGTTAACAACAATAACATCTGGAAATTAACATAATATATTAACAATACAATGTTTATTTTTTAAACACTGTGTAGCAATAGCTATATTCGACATCCAAGCTTTCACAGTTGTAGACGTTCTGGCAAGACACTTCATGGCGTTGTATGGAATTCCATAAAATAGTTTTCAGAGATAATGGGGAGAATTTTTAAAAAAATATACCAACAAATTTAGCCCAAAGTTTTAGTTTCAACCTTAAGACCACTACACCATATCATTCCTAATCTAACGGCTCACTGGAACGCAGATATACCATGCTTGTAAGCTCTTTAAGAACAAAAGCTACAACTATACAGGACTAGGACAAAATTTTACCTTTTGCTATAAATGAAGACAATACATTACTGTGTACAACTCTGGGACTTACATCATAAAAATTAGTAAACCAAATCCATATTTAACCAAAAATCAAATGCAGTCTTGTAATATATATCTTATTGATTCGAACTAGTGTTTAAGAGACATGCATGAAAAATCTCATGATGAGCTTGTTAAATAAAAATATGAAAGTAAATAAAATGATGATAGTCATGCTAGACCATATAATTTCGAAGTTGGTATGAGCGTTTATGCAATAAAAATCTCTCAAAGGGAAAAATTGGATAAATCTCTCAGAATTCTTGAAATCACTAATATAAATATATGTCAGAACAATATAACACTTGAAACATTAAATGGAAATATAACTATTACATATGTAGATGAAGTAAATCACTGTTTCAAATATACCTTTCCTGACAAGACTTATCCTAATTTGAGTACCTGTAAGACAAAAAAAAATTTCTGTCTCTAAACTTTTACAATTCACTATATGAAAATATATTTTGATACAATCTTATTGCAAAGATCAGCCAAGTTTTACCAATACAATTAACTCATATCTACAATTTGATCCTCGTCAAAAATTTATGTTTGCTTATAAATTTCTAGTCAAGGACTAATTAAAAGGTTAATCAATAATAAGATGTAACCACCACAACCTTCATAGCATTTTGTAAGTAAAGAAATTCAGTAGATAAAGTATAAATGAACGCTTTTTCATTAATTGTTTTCCAAAACTAAAACTCTTTTCACAACAGTTATAAGTAAGAGATATCTGAGATTTATTATTAATGATATCTAAATTTTCAAGTCCTATTGAAAAAAAAAAAAAACTAAAAATAATTAATTCATAAGTTTAAGTGTACTTCTTGTAAGACTTTTATTAATTATTTTACTACATGTTACTTGTTGACATAAAACAAATTATACGTACGTGCGAAACCATCAACAAAAGATTTTTCTAATGTATTTCTAACCACTGACTTTTAACAACGTTTAGTTTAAAACTAGTGCAGTATAAGTTGTAAGAAAATCTACAGTAAAAATAATGTCTTATGGTTCCAAAAAAATTTGTAAACATGTAAAACATCAATGACAATAAACCTCATAGAAATATAACACGATTTTACGCAGGATTAACACCGATTTAACAAAAATATGATAGCTACACTGCAGTACCTCCTCTCACTTTATTTCAATGAAGCATTATGAATCCCGCAGAAATGTCACATAAAACATCAACGCTGCTAAGATACTCTGTGAAATGCAAAGCATTACGCCTCTGGCATAACACTACTAATTCAAACTGCAATCAAGAAGTAAAGTAACTGACAACCCTCTAATGACTTCAATCAATACGCCCAGCGAACAAATTATCTCAAGTCACTTTAGATGATATATATATATATATCATATACTCTAGTTACAGTATAGGCACACTGCCGTACCATGTACTGCCTTTAGCAAAAAGAAGAGAAAAAAAGAGCGGACCGACAACTTGAAATAACTTTACTTATGAATCATAATGCTGTAAAGCGCGACCATTATTTCTAATAAACTCAGCAAAAATCATATTTATATGGATGCCATTTTCAAATTGCAAAATATTTTAGAATCATTATTGTAGCACAGCATTACCTACAATAAATTCAACACGGGAGACTTGTAACAGCTGCACCTAAAAAACTATTAGATTATACTATTAATTGTATTGATTCTTATGTAAACATAATTTTTATGTCTTATTCTTTTAATTTAATACACTAATAACCAAAAAATTTACACATATATACATGCTATAAATTTTAACATTTTAGATACTTGATATGGGTTCGACTATTTTCATTCTTATAATTGCCATGGGTGGCAATCATCTAAAGGGGGCGTGTGACAACCCACGTCGTATACTTAATATCAATTACTTTGAAACACAAAGTGTCGTTTTTAAGTTATCAAAAGCTAATGCTCAGCGATTTTTAAACATCGAGGAGTACCCCTAATTTTACAAGTGCGTGAGGTATAACTCACTTCTTTAAAAATAAGCTACCGTTGCAAAACTCAAACCACGCGTGCAACCTCCAACAATCTTATAAAGCGTTTATCTCACAGCATCAATTTGCAGTGGTACATCCAACAATGTAAATAATCAACAATTTGGACATTATTTACTGCGTATGTCCATTACAAATATCATACACGATTTTGCCAGCAACTTGTACTTAATGTAAGATCTAAGAGATCAGCAGTTTTAACCATCAGTTACTCTGTAATTTTTCCACCACAACTGTGCTCCTGTCAATCAAAAGTTATTAGGTTAAACTCTAATTGGTCGTTCAGATCCTCATCCTGACGTGACCTCCTTAAGTGTAAGAGTATCAAAACTCCTTGCACATAACAATAGTTACCTTTTCTCTTTCATCAATTGCTGTAAGATAACTATAAAGGTTAAGGAGTCAGTTCTGTTGCGTCTGTTAAGCGGATGCATTCCAAGCAAATGTAAGACTTGGTTCAGCGACTAATCTGTGTAAGAAAAGCTCGAGCAAACCAGGCCACTGGAATCTTACCTAAAAAGTTAATCAAGGAAAAACAAGAAAGGAAGGACCGTCGACTTGGGTTCTGACGTTAAGAGCAGCAGCCTTATTATTGTCATAACCACGAGCACTTTCATGTAGGATTATGATAATTGTTACGATCAATCTTGTAAAATCTTGCAACTACTTACGCAGTCAGTGACTAATCAGTTATCATAGAAGTAAGTTTAGTTGAGAAGACTATGAATCATAGAAAAATTTTAAATGCAAATCTCAAACATTACAATTCATATTATTTGTTAGATCAACTATTCCCGGCTTTTTGAAATTTATTAAATCATCAGATGAGACATAACTTGGTTGTTGATTAAAATTTTCTTTTTTTATTGCAATATTTTAATTAAAATTATACATGGAATATTTTAAGATTAAAACTTCTAGAAACATAACTCTCACTTTGATGAATGAATTCAATATTAAGAAAAATTTAAATAGACAACATATGACAAAGACTTCAACAAGGACGTGAGGTAAGAAAAGATGAATAAGATACGCTACTACTGTACGATGTAAGACATAAACTTATACATATTACTCAGTGAAATCTTACAGTACAACGCCAAGTCAATGATTTAAAAGAAAAGTATACTGTAAGAAAAAGCAAATAAGGCTCTTGGGCTGACAGGTAGTTCTTGACGAACAAAAATTAAACTTATTTGTTCGTAGAACGAATGTACGAGCTCCACTCGTCACTCATAGAAGTTCGGACATAACATGAGGAAGGCTGAAGAGATTAGAAGTGGAGGGGGTAAAAGGAGGTCTGAAAAAAATAAGATCTTTTTTTTCGCTTAAAATGACGAAGAAATATGCAGATTTTTACCTTATTTTAGAAGGGGGGGGGGCTTAGTCAATATT
Source organism: Copidosoma floridanum (assembly GCF_036245765.1). Classification (NCBI taxonomy): domain Eukaryota; kingdom Metazoa; phylum Arthropoda; class Insecta; order Hymenoptera; family Encyrtidae; genus Copidosoma; species Copidosoma floridanum. Next base: position 3,911,824 of record NW_028321890.1, on the reverse strand, counting down.
CCAAAATTTTCAGGGGCCACAAGGAGGGTTAAAAATAAAGTTTAATCTTGCAACTATATAATATAAGAGATATATGCAAATCGATATCCTTATATTATAAAGTTGTTCGTGATGAGTTTTCCATCTTTTCCTCCACAGCCTCTACACAGCACTACCCAAAGACCCCCCACAGCCCCCCCATGTATATGTGAAATTTTGTCTGTTTTCACTGTTCTGTTAATTTAATATTTTTTAACTTTTTCCTGAAACCCTTTACAGCCGCTTAATAGCTCCTCTTCAGCTCTTACACCATTTTTCTAGTCGTTTCACACCATTTTTTATGTCTTCTATACCCCCGTAGCCTCTCACAACCCCTTCATAGCTAGTCCACCATTCTTCTATTCATATATAAAATACACTTTAAACATATATTCATATGTATACCAATATGTATTACAATAACATGTATAGATAGTCATTAATAAACATTATTTATTCTTAGGGATCTATATACAAAACGCCTGTATGACTAAAGTAGTTTTCTAAAGAAGTTTATTGCACCATACAACCGTTTAATTATTGGTAAGAAGTCATACCTTGTTTGCTGTTGTATAGGCATTTTTTAAATATAAATATAAATTAATATTTATTTATGTAAGAATATTATTATGCAACATGTAAAATCGTTATAATTTAATGATTAGAAAATCGTGTTAATTTATCAGTAAGTTCTTTGCACATTTAACTTTATTTTGCTATTATATTTGTGTTGCTATTATTGAAAAACAAGGTAACACTTATTTTTTTACCATGTTTATTCATATATTGTGACCATCGGTCACTTTTACTAAAAAAAAATATATACTAGAATTTTTTTTCCTTTAAATAAAAATATTATTTCTTTTTATTTTTAAAGCAAAAAAAACCATTATCAAACATTGCGAATATTAAAAGGTAGAAATTATCGTTTAGTGTTTGTTAAAAGTTGTTGCTGATGAGTAGGATAGAAGAAAAATAGCGATATTAAGAGTTATAACGTCCAGGAGTAGTAGAATAGAGACAACGATATATTACAAAATGCCCACCAATGAGAATAGTCTGCTAATCTCCCACGCCCGGCGCAATCACCAAGCCACCGAAAAACCGAGGTCTGCTGTACGATCAAGATGCAGCAATGTTAGATTCTAGCTCTAGATTCTTTGCTTAGCAGTTTAAAAGTTTCTGGCTTCTCGGACCTCTAGACTAATCTCATAAATTGTAACACTGGCCTATAGCAGCGTGCTTGGTGAGGTGTCGTGTCTGATCCTTTCGTGCCTGCCTTACGTTAGTTCTTCTATTCTTTATAAATTCGTTATCACGAATTAAAGGACTCTTTCATAATTCTTCTAAGACAATTTTTAATTACACTACTTATTTAATAATTGTATTTTGAACTTGGAAGATCGTTTCCATAATTTAAGATAAGTTTGTATGCGAACGAACGATCTTACTTTCGGCAGAGAGTCGGGAGAGGTCAGGAGATCATTCTCAAATTTACTTCGTTGCGTTAATAGAGTGTTATGGTGTAGGTAATCACCGTGAGCTCACAACTTCATCATAGTCAGCTAAGTGACTCTCTCCTCGGCTATTTGCCGCAGATTAAAAACAAAAACGTCACAATAACATATCCCAACAAAAACGTAATACAATTATTGATTAATCTTAACCTTGGACGTACAGTTTAATTTAAAAGAGATAAGTCGGTTCAACGTAAAATTAATCTATCATATAACCATTAAGAGAGAAAATGAAAAAAATTATAGATATCTCATTCTGAAAAATTAAATATAAAATATTCCTAACTAAGAAGTATTATCATGTGAAAAAATATTATTACGTTATGTATTATTGGTAAATGGTAAAATGATAATAAATATAATATAATTTAATTCGCTGCCATAAGTTTTGTTGATTCATCTCCTAGAATTAACAAGTTTCTTAAGTTTGTAAGAATTTCTTTACAAACAATATTTTCTATTTTTGTATTCTTCACTTTTCACTTCAATAAATAAGATTTTCTTACTTTCAAATTGTTTGGATTTTATTAATCTTGTATGGTGACTATTATTTACTCTTTTAGATTTACAAAGTCCAAACAATTTATTTATTTAAATTTTTGGCAAAAACAAGATACAATTATCATTATATACGTTTAATTGTGCATCTTAATAAAGTCACGTTCAATTTTCCATGAGAAAATAAAGGTTTTTTAAGATTTTAACCTACATTATTGAAACTTTGTTCTTCAGATATTTTTATTGTTATAGCAAATGCCCCAACGATTTAAAATTGCTTACAATACGAAATAAAAGCTTATGTTTCGATATTTCCTGTGTTCAAAATTCTTTTTGGAATAAAAACTCTATTTCCAGTTTTTGCCTGAATTTCTTTTTTTCTTTCTAAATTATACTTTGATAACTTTGTGAATACATCATTTGATGTGCAACGATTAGAAATACTAAATAATTTTACTTCCGCTACCTCAATTTTACTTTAGAATTCTGAGACTCCTTTATCAGTCAAACAAAGATTTATTTATTATTTCAGAATTTAGAATAGATTCCAAAAAAAAAAGTTTTAATAGTTTGTTTGATAATAGTTTGTCTGTTCCTATTTTTCATTACTGGGAGAATTTAATACGAATCATCTCCTGAAATAATTTTTTTCCAAAATATTTTTTAGTATCACATAAATCTCCTTATATACTGTTTACTACTTCCAATGATTTTTTTGTAATTATTGAAGCCTTATTTTAAACAACTGAATCAACTTATCTTAATTTTTTCTTTCTAAGTTAAGTCGAATTCTAAAAGGACACTCTCGATATTATTAAGATCTGAAGGTAGTCTGAAACTGCTATGACTTAGCATTTCTTTTGGAAGCCAAATTGATGCTATGTTAGTTCGTGCCATTGACAGAACTTTTTTGTTTTTAGAAATAAAAAAATTAATTAAGTATTTTCAGATCCTTCCAGATCATGAATAAAGAAATTTTTTTCGTCACGTTCCACTTTCTCTAAAATTAAATCCAAGCAAAAAAACTGTCTCAATTGATATGAAAAAATAACAGCAATGGCTTCCTTAAAAATTCCATATAAATTTTAATCATAGTCTGTTCAATCCGTTGCAATTGCCATATCTTTAAACCTTCAATACATTATTTTGTTGTATGTTCTAATAAATGTAAACGATGCCAAACCAGTTACTTTGTTAATTACATGTGTAAAGAAGAATGTTTCATGATTCTTTCAAGATACAATGTTTAATATACTCATTGCAGTATTTTCTACTACACTTTTTCTGTTTCCCCAAGCTGTTAATTTGTTTGAAAAAATGTAGTTTTTTGGAATGTTTACATATTTTATGGATTTTGCAGATCAATCATCTTTATTCGGCTTAAGCTGTTAACTGTGGATTTTAATTTTTTATAATACTTTTAATACTATTTTCTTCAAAGACAAGTTTTTATTTGTTTTTCTGGTGAAGAGCTAAGTATGACTTTTATCACACATTGAAAATTCTTGCAATCTCCAAACTGCTTCCATCGGATCTACATATCAAGCATCAACGTAACTGTTAATTTCATCAAATGTAATTTCGTCTTGGTCTCCTAATTGTTGAGTTCTAACGTATACTCTGTTACTATCTCTATAACTGTAATCATAAATATATTTAATGCTTCTGATTACTGCACATAGTTCAACGTTAATATAACATTTAAATTTTATTAATAGAAATTGACTTTAAAGTAGAACCATCTAATTATCTACTAAGGTGTAAGATTTTTTCCAAGTATTGTAAGTATATACACAAGACATGTTGTTTCTTTTTATATACTGTGAAGAACTGTTTGTTTAAAATGTATTTTGATGTGTAGTACGTCTGTTGAATAGTTTTGCTTCTTTTGTTTTTTTCAAGTATTTCATAAACTAAACCATAAAAACTATTGATAAACTACCTAATTACGTGTCTGAAATTTTGACTTCTGGAATGTATTTTAAAATGTAGTACGTTGATTGAATTTTTTTTGTTATCTTTGGTTCTTCCAGCCAGTCAATGAACTGGACTATAAAAATTTGTCATAAGCTACTTAGTTACAAGTCTAAGACTTTCACTTTAAAAAAAAGTTTTTTGTTTTACATTGCAATCTTTATAATATAGTTAGAAATACTTCAAGATAGAAAGAATTCAGTAAAATTAATTTTTAAATGCTACTTAATTAAATGAAAAAAAAATGTTTTTAAACGATATTTCTTATTCCTAATGTATCATCACGTTAAATTTAAACCAGTAATCTATTTTTATTTTTACGCCTTGATAAAACAGCATATAACTAACCATGCAGGAATAATTTTTTTTCAAATCCAAACCAATTTTGTCAAAACTCTGGCTAGATTAATTAATTATTTATTCATGGTAATTGAAAGTGGTAATACTAAAAAAAATTGCTTATGATGCAAAACAAAGGGCCATAAAGAAGTATTTCTAGTATTGAAAGTTGTCTTTGGAATATAAACATTTTCTTCCAATTTCTTCACTTGTTATAATTTCAGCTGCAATGTTGTATTCAAATTATTTTATAACTTTTAATATTGTGCTATTAAATAAGTCGTCAGCAATTCTTACAATTTTGATTAGCACTACTATTACTTTAATTTTTAAACTCAACTCATGAGGTGGCAAACCTTCACAAACATATTTTAAACTTTAACTAAAAAATTTAAGTTAATATCATCTTCAGACTTATGAACCCATTCATAATCTCCATGATCTATGCAGTGGTTTGTGTTACTTTCTCCTGGTAAATGATTAAAACTTTGTTGATTGAAAATTAATTGAATTTATTACTGAAAGTGTAAATGACAGTATATATTAAACAATTTATATTTTTAATGAAAATCGTCAAGTATACATCATCAGTTTTCAATGTTTTATAAGTTTTGAATGACTATATTTGTCCTTTTCTAATTTCTAACCGTAATGATAAAAATCCTTAGGTATTACAGCAATTTATTACCTTATTTTATACTATAAAAATACGATTGAAAATAAGATTATTTCATACTTTCGGATGTCATCATACTTCTATTATACTTTTTCAACACTGTCAGAATTTGCTAGAAATCTTTAACTAAAATTATAAATTTGTTCTCAAAGTGTATGTATGTATTACATGGATTACGCTTAGTTTTTTTGACTATTACTTATGCTTTTCCAGGATTATGAAAGCCTCATTTTAAATTATTAAATCTACTTCTTTTAACTTTTGTTCTTTTCAACTTTGATTTGAGAAATGAATGGTAAACATTATTGTTATCTATTGGTAAATGTAAAGTTTTGTGATTAGTTATTTCTTTAGGAAAAAATATTTAAGCAACACGAGTCCATGCCCTTGTTAAAATTATCTTAACAAGAGAATTATTATCACATTATAAGGTCTTGTATTGTAATTCTTTTTCTGAACCACAAAGATAATAAATTAATTATTCTATTTTTTTCTCAACATGTCATTTTTAAAATCTTATGTGATCTGGATTTAATTTACCGTAAATATATCTAAATATTTTCTTACAAAATGCAACTTTCTTAAAATCATAACTTTATTGTGATTAAATATTCATACAAATTAGAAAGCTAACGGACGACTAAGACTTATCTTCTAATTAAAAAACTTGACCTATGAGTAATACAGCACGATTATATTATTTATTAATAAAATGTAAGGCTCAAAAGTTTCTGGCCTGAACTACAAAATAAAGGAAAAACCTTCAACCACTCGTATTATTTCTTAGCATGATTACCCTTCATTTAAATACATATTTCACAGCACTTAATTAACGTTTCTGTACCCTTAAAAAATAGTCTGAATTTTTTCCTTAAAAACATGACAAAACTGCTGACTTTAGTTTTTCGTCAATATTTAATTTTCCCCTCAAAAGTCCGATTCCAATTTTAAAAATAAATATTAGTCCCTTGGGGCCAAGCCAGAACTATATGGTGGATGATTGAGCTTAGTGAAACCGCATTCTTTTATGGCAGCCTTTGAAGCACCTGATGTATGAACTGGTACGTTGCTTTAAAGCAACAACATTCCTCGTAAAAGTTTTGCTCGACGTTTTTATTAATATCATGTTACAACAGATGCAACAAGGTAGTATAGTATTTGCTCATCACAGCTGTATGACGATCTTTAAAATCCACTAATAACGTTTCTCCGGAATCCCAAAATATTGTAGCCATAATATTTTTTTATGTTTAAGTCACCTTCGCGTTTTTTGGCCTTGGTGAGCTCAAATGACGCCACTCCATCGATTCCTTTTTTGACAGAGGATCATGACAAAAAAGCATGGTTTCATCTCATGTAATAATAGAATTAAAAACTTCTTTTTGTCAGCCTTCACAAAAGGACAAAGACTGAGCACAGCACTTCGCACGTTCTTGTTTTTGAACAGTGAAAGGAAGTTTCAAGATACACCTTACAGTGACCTTATTTTCTTCTGAGAATTCTAAGCGCAGTTGCTTATGAAAGTCTCGTCATAGCTACTAATTTTTTAGTCTTAAGCCATGTGTCTTCCAGTACTTTCTGCTCTACAAATTCAATGTTTTCGTCAGTAACTGTCTGTGACAGACGTTCTGGACAAGGTTCGTCTTCAATTGATTGTCTTCTCAAGTGAAATTGTTTTGCCCATTCTTTGACGGTAGAATACAAAGGAGAAGATTGCACCTATACAACATCTAAATGATGTTTGGTTTCAGTGGGCGTGTTGCTTTCTTTTGTGAAGAATTTGATCACAGCTCGATACTCAATTTTATCCATTTCAAATTTTTAATCGGCTATCTGAATGTAAAATCGTATATCTTTCTAATAAAATAAAACAAATAAATATCTTTTAATGTGGGTAGATCTAGAAATTTCATTATAGGTCAGTTTTGTGTCTCCAAATAAAGTAATGTGGAAAGGCCAGAGACTGTTGGACGTTACTACGTATATCTGTATTACATGGATAACGCTTCGTTCTGTTAACTATATTTTATGCTTTTTTAGGTGTTATTGAAGTTTCATCCCAAATTATCAAATCTACTTCTTTAACTTTTCGTTCCTTTCAACTTTGATTCGAGAAATTAACGGTAAACATTACTATAATCTCATGGTAAATGTAAAGTTCTGTGACTAGTTATCTCTTTAAGAAATAATATTAAGGCAACACGAGCCCATGCCATCATTGAAATTTATTTAAAAAGACAAATAATATCATATTTCAAAGTCTCGTATTAAAATGTTTTTCTTGAACCACGGCGATTGTAAAGACAAAATTTCATTTTTTCCTCCACTTATCATTTGTGAAATTTTATTTGATCTGAATTTAACTTACCGTAAAAACATTAAAACATTTTTTTACAACATGCAATTGTCTTAAGATTATAATTTTACAGTTATAAAATATTAACAGAAATCAGAAAACGCACGAATGACCAAGACCTATCTTCCAATTAAAAAATTTGAGTTATGAGTAATAGAACATAATTATATTAATTATCGATAAAACCTTTACTATCATTTCTCTTTTGTTTTCTCAAATCATATAAGTGTATATTTTTTTTAATTTTAAATCAAGCTTTAATTTATAGAATTAAGCTCGAATATGACAGTTTGAGCTTATTTCAAGATATTAGTAATTTGTAAATTATAATTAATTGATTATATCACTTAAGCATTTAATAAAAGATTAAGTTTATTGGTCTTTTATTTTCTCTGGGGGGTAACCGCACGATGTACAGGGGGAGGAGCCTTATGAATATGTAAGTATACAATTATTTTGGTAAGGCTATCCACACATTTCCCCCATACCCATTCATGGTCCCACTATATCACCCTTTAATGCCCTCACAACATAAGGTAAAATTCTTTTTATTTTTCTGCAAATTCGACCCAACAAAGTTTGTATAAGCCCCCTACGACACCTCTACAGCTGCATACGTAAATTTAGTGGTCTCTTCACAAGCCCCCCCACTATCATTCCACAGGAGCTTAGAATACTTTTATAAAATGTTATAATAGTCCTGTTTCAATAAAAATATGGTAAAGATGGGGACATATACTGTAATTGACCCACCTCACAGCCCTCTTTCACATCTTTCACAGAAACTTAGAACGTGCGAAAGGTACGTAAAGATACTTCATTATAGAGTAATTATGAAATACTTTTGTCCACAGCTCCCTCACACCTCCTTAATTAACTTATAATTTTTTGTGAGATTATTCTAAGATAGGTATAAGAGGGGATAATTTGCCACCCCCTTCCGTAAAACAATAAAAGTTTTCATTAGATATCTGTTGTTTCTAAATTTATCGATACCTTACCTTCACAGTACAATTATTTTTATGTATGTTTTCTCTATTTCATTAGTTTCTGTCTGAATAACAATCAATTTTACAATGAATAAGATCTTTTCAAATACAGGTAGTTGACAAGGTAGAACGTCTCGATGGTGTATGGAATTTCAATATGTTTAAGTCATTTTATATATTACATATAGAATTTATAACTAATTTTGCAAAACTTTGTGTTGACAGTGATGACATGCAGAGTGCGTTAAGACCTGCTTATAGTATATTAATTATTTGTCCAAAATGCTGCTTAAAATTATAAGAATGATCATGATTCAATAGTTTAACTTAAAATTTAACGAAAAGTGTGTATATATATTTATATATATATATGTATGTATTTCCCTATATAATATAGTTATTCGCGTGGGGCATTTCATATATCCCCTCACAGACCCTCCACAGCCCCCCTCGGAACTCTTACATAAACCTCTCACAGTCCCCCCACAAATAAGCTGAAATTACACCGTTTTTATTACTAATTAAACATTTTCTAACTTTTTTCTTAGACCTCCCACAGCCCCTTCACAGCCCCCCTCCCCCCCACAGGCCCCCACACCATTTTTCATACATGATATTATGTAAACTTGTTAAATAATAAAACATTTATAAGTGACTTTTAGTTCATAACCAGAAATATTGCCATTTTATTTATAAACATCATCAAGTAAAGTCAATAAATTACATCAGATGAGATTAAGAGTTTTTGAATGAAATCTTTACTTGCATTATATCTTCTACTTTTCCTTGAGTTGAATTATTTATAAGCTTTTACATTCTTACTACAAGGTTCTTGTAATTCTTCACTTTAAAGTGTAATCAGTACTGATACAAAATGATCGACTGTATGTGCCTCAGAACACAAAATTTTGTGTATGGATGTGTGTGTATAATACCATTAGTATAGTTGAACGTACAACTCTACGGTTTTTCTTGTGCACTTGTGGTTTTCAATGACATTTATGTTTTCACCGTATGTTACTAACTGCTTTATTTATCCTATTTATGAGATTTATCATTAAAACTAAGGTATTATGTTTCGTTTAATGAGGAGAGCTTACTTAATACAATAATTACGTAAAACATCAGTTAGGACATAATACGTAGCTCACTGAATATAGTAAAGATGAAAAATGACAATTATTTATACTGATAATTGTATTTAACAAAGAACTACTAAAAATGGTTCTATGTTAGCCTCTGGAAATAAGAAGAATAAAGCAAGTGATATACAGAAGGAGAACGAAAATTTATACTGTACCTGCAAAATTACTTCAAATCATTCAATTAGTGTACAGTCAACTCCTGTTTTTCTCAAATGCTGTAATTTGATCATGAAAGAATCTTTTCGTGGTGTTTTGGTCATTTTCTAAACTCGAACCATGCTTTGGGTAGTCTATAAGTAGCCCTGTTCTATTTTAAAATTCTTGTTGGATGGACTTTTTTCGTTTCTTTTACTGATTCTTTGTCTGATTTAAATGAAATACTTTATCTAAGAAATGTGGAATTTTTTTTAAATCGTTCATTTTAGAGAGAGTTGCAATATAAATAGTGGATCAAGCTGCAGAAGGTGTGCCTGTCAGAGCCTGGTGAATTTTACTATCTGTTATTAATAGATGTAACGTTTGACTTATCTCACACCTTATGCCATTAATCGAATTTATTGTTAGAGATAATAAGATAATTACTGATTGTATTTGCTTTAGTTTAATTCTTGCTATATCTGCATTTTCTTTGATATACTTGAAGCTTATAGTACGACAGTACCTAGTGGATGCACATTGGGGATAACTCCAAATTGTATGACGCATATCACTATCTATAACTTGTAAGGTAAATGGTATAATGGATATCATGAATACACTACTGTTAAGAATACTCCCATCGCTAGATTCTTATTAGTATTGACTGTGATCAGATAAACCATTTCCTTACTACTTCGTTGTTATAACTAAAGATACGTATTTAAGAATTAGAAGGTAATTTTGATGCAATCTGTGTCACGTTTAAAAGATAACAGCAAGTATGATTTAATAAGCCCTACATTTTTATTCTAACACGTTTCACTGTGACTATGATATTATCATTGAGAGGAAAACAGCTTTGTTTTGCTGCTAAAAGATTTCTGTATGCGATGAAAAAGTTGTAATTTTTTCACGTGCTTGCTTCCTTATCATATCGTATTGGCTTCTGGATAGTTTAGCATTCTCTATCACAGCTAAGCACTCTTCTTCTGTAAAAGTAATGGCTTCATCTGTTGCATAGTTTTTGTGTGAAGTATACTCTAAGTGATCTTTAATAAATTAAATTAGATTAGCTTGTCCAGACCCTTGCAAAACTATAAAAAAGACTTTTTGTATCTTAATGTTTTAGTATGACTCAGTTATCATTTGAACTTTTCCAACTTCTGGTAAGCGGAGAACTGGAATTAAAATCTTTTTTAAAAGACTTTTCTGGATATAATACATCATTACTCAAACTTACATTTATACGAGCCTTGTAAAATTTCGATTTTATTCGTAATCCTAAGAATTTTTTCTTAATAGATCACTAACAAATTCTTATGAAAAGTGTCTGATGTACCCGTAAAGCATGACCGTTTCTGTACCTAATTATGGTATAACTATCTTTTGTTACAAAATTACGAATTTATATTTGCAGTTTAGTACTTTTTTAGCTGTTACACTTTGTATAAAAATACTATTGATTGTAGGAAACTAAGCTCATCTTTATTGGCATGAGACCTCATGTTTTAGGTAAAATTAGTAAAAGAAGATGTACATATGAAAAGTTTTTTTTTTTTGGCGTTAAGGATATGCATATAATCACAACTGAACTAATCACACCGTGTCAATAACAGTTGCTCACTCAAGTATTCTTAAAAAGATATGCAAAAAGTACGAAGTGTGCGTTCATTTTGTTGCGAATTCTCTATTAATAGAAAACCCTCTGATTATTTATTTACGAATTATGTAACGATTTTCTGAAGAAAAATTTTTTTTGATAAGTTTTAATAAACTAAGATGGAGAACTGTGATTAATGTGAATTAGTATTACAGACTATAGGCACGCTCTGTATGTAATAATAAATGACATTCCGTGAAAAAAAAATTAGTAGATAGATTGCAACACACGACCAACTAGAAAATTAAGCGCATTTTTAGTAAAATGATCATACTGTGAAATAAGATGTTTGCGGTATTACTAGGGTAAATAATTATTATTCTTTCCATAGCTAGGAAAGTATTACTTTACAAATCTTGTAACTGTAATACTTCAGGTATAAATATAATCTGTATGGATACAATTATTTTATATTTGTAACCTTAAAGCCTTAAGAACAAGTATATATTTGTGTAAAATAGTACATTACATCACACATAATTATAATGGTACTAGTCATTCAATAGAGGTCTTTATCGTTAACAAGGTATTTCATCTGTCATTGAAGGTTCTCATCCAGACAAATATTGAATGAATGACAGTACTTACTTTCTTATATAAATAACGAATAGCATTACACAGTAGTCTAACAATAACAATCATTTAATGCAGCTCACTGTATAACATTCATTGCGTCCCTACAAGATAGAGAATCGGCATCGGCGTTAATGCTTTTTCTTTCAATACATGAAATTAAAACAATCAGACTTAAATACACCTAAATGGAATTTTATAAAGATTTTTTCATGAACACAATTATGTTTAGACTTTTGAACGTAAAATATACAATAAAAGTGTAAAAATATATTTTAATCGTTGATTCACTTAAAACCAAACCAAGTTTAACAGGTACATCTACTGTCACCCTGGGCTATAAACAAACTTATAGTATCTGATTTAAGAGATTTTTAGACGATTTCTTAGAATTATAAGTAGAGGGTTCTATGCTACCTTAAAAAAATTGAAATATCTTACTACATTGTATTTAAAAATGTGTCTTCAGTCTACTCTGGATTCCACATTAAACACTGAATTCTTACTGATTTCAAGTTAAATCAGAGTTGACTTACTGTTTTATATTCCTAAGATCAGTGGCAAACTTGTATTATATCGTCGAAAAATTAGTCGAAATGTATAGGAAATAAAGTTCATATTATCATAAAAGAACTCAAACTAGACCACAAAAATCTGCACTAACTATAGTAGACATATAATAGTTTTGATTGACACTTTTTCAAGAGGTGGAATGACATCCTAACCTTTTATCTCTACTCAAAGGTTTTAACCAATACTAATATAGAAATCGATGATGGCAAACATTAACGGCTTTTTATTTTATAAATGCTCATATTATAGGTATTAAAACCACTTTATAATAATTAACTAATAATACAATCAATAGCTTTAATCTGACAATTTGGCGTGAACTCAAGTAAACATTTTACTAACCTGTAATAAAGCAATCACGGGATGGTCATGTTATATTTATTTAATTTATACCAACTATACAAATATTACAGAAAAACTAATGAATAGAGAGAGTCAAGGTGAATTTAACAGATTATTTAGTAAATATCAGGTTCTGTAGAAAGAAGACAAATATTAATCATGCAAATATTATAAAAAAAAAAATTTTAATATACTAATTTTGATAATCCAATAGTCATCACAGGTAAATTAATAATAAAGAAGGCTGAGTCAGTAATTAGCATCAATTATATTTAAGATTAATAGTGATTAATTTTTGCTTATAGTTGTTACGTCCAAACTTCTATGAGTGAAGGGTGGAACTCGTGGATTTGTTCTACAGACATATGGATTTAATTTTTGTTTGTCAAGAACCAGCTGTCAGCCCAAAGGCCTTGTTTGCTTTTACTTACAGTATACTTTTCTTTTAAATCGTTAACCAGGAGTTGTGATGATAGGTTTCACCGAGTGGTATGCATAGAGTTATGTACGCTGAGCTGGCGTTGACCTACTGTTTGAGTTTATGTCTTACGTCATACGGTACTAGCATATCTTATTCGTCTCTTCATCTCACGCTCTTGTAAAGGTCATTGTCATCCATTGTCTGTTTAATTTTTCCTCCATATTCAATTTATTTATCAAGGCAAGAGTTATGTGTCAGTCAATTAAAATATTGGATCTTAAAATTTTTTATACAATTTAGTATTTGGAATATTTTTAAATAAGGAAAATAAATTGAATCAACAACCAAGTTATGTTTTATCTGATGATTTAATAAATTTAGAAGAGCTAGAAATAGTTGATTTTACAAATAGTAGAAATAAAGAGGTTTCAGATTTGCATTTACAATGTTTATACAGTTTTAAGTTTCTTTAACTTAAATTACTTCTATGATCGGTGGTTAGCCACTGCTTGCGCGTAAGCATTCACAAGATCTTTCAAGTTTGACCACAACAATGTTCCTAATTCTACACGAGAGTACTCGTGGTGATGACAATAACTAGGCTACGGCTTTTAACGTCAGAACCCAAGTAGACGGTCCTTTCTATCTCGTTTCTCTTTAATTCAATTTTAAGGCGAGTTTACAGTGCCCTCGTTTGTTCGAGCTCTTCTCATACAGCATAGCTACCAATCTAAGTCTTACATTTGCTTGGAATGCACACTTTTAACACATAGCGTAAACACCGAACTAAATCGTACATCTGCTCCAAAGACGCAACAGAACTCTCTCTCCAACCTTTATAGTTACTTTAGAGCACTTGATGAAAGAGGAAAGGTAAATACTGTTATAAGCAAGGAGTTTTTATACCCTTGCGTTTAAGGAGGACATGTTAAGTTGGGGATCCAAACAACCAATCAGAGCTTAACCTTATTATACTTGACTGACACAAGAACAGTCGTGGTGTACTAATTTTGCAGTAATTAATGGTTAAAACTGCTGATTTTTTAGATTTTATATTAAGAATAAGTTGCTACCAAAATCGTGTATGATATTTCTTGTGTACATCCACAGTAAAGAATGTTGAAATTGTTGAATAATCACATTATTTGGTGTACTTGTGTAAAGTGATTTTGTAAGATAAGCGTTTTATAAGACTGTTTGAAGTTGCACCCGCAGTTTAAGTTTTGCGACGGTAGCTTGTTTCAAAAGAAGTAAGTTATATGTCATGCAATTGCAGAAGCAGGTATACCGCTTGATAGTTTGAGATCGCTGAGCTTTCATTTTTTGTAATTTAAAAACGAAACTCTGTAGTTTGAAGTAACAAATATTAAGTATATTATATATGAGATCACATAGTTACATTATGTTTTTAAGGTATAAGAAGTGATTTCAAGCTTTAAAGTGTAGCTGCATTGTTTATACAATTATCTATCATTAATTAAGAGAATAAAATTTCACTATGCAACTACATTACCAGCATTACATAAATATAATCATTTATTTTAAACTATTTTATAAAATATTATAAAGACTTGATCACAATCAATTTCTAACTTTTTTTATATAAAATTTTATGGACTTAGAAAAATACTTGCATATATAACAGGTTTTTTTTTTCTTTAAAACAATTGCAATACGTACAAAATATCATAGTTCTATGTTTGTATACAACTTACAAGAGTAAAAACAGAAAATTACTTACTGTTGGTTATCTAAAAAATACAAAATTATTTTTATTTTTTTTATTTTAAGGCTATGCTGACTGATACTAACGTGCAGTTAGCTTGTAGAAGTCTGCTTTATTGCACCAGTCATATTGAATTTGAAAATTTGTCACAGATTGGTAATAAGTGACATGGAAGAGCCCCAATTATAAACCTTCGTCAACATTTGGGCCTTTGATCGAGTGTTGGTTCACCATATTGGATTTGCTATCTTCAATTTTCAAATTTTAAATCCAGATCAGCAATCAGCGTTCTCAAAAGCCCGCTAAGTATAGATGTTTATCAAGATTTGGGCACTTTATTATACTTTAGTCTACCATATTGGATTTGCCAACTTAAATCAACATTAGCAGAAAAGACTTAAACATAGAAAAAATGTTAGTGAAAGTACAACTAGAACAGGACGCTGAACACAAATATGTACACGTTTTAAAGAAGCTGTTGAAAAGGAATATGCAAGAAGGGCTGTATGAGATAGTCAGCATTACTTACCCAAACTATCATGTGAAATTACAGAGGAATAAAGAAGTACGAATTGCACGTGTGGACAAAATTAAAAACGAAAATACATATAACTCTGGTGGATATAAAAGTTACACTGATATGTTTAACATTATATTAATAGGTGGAAATGTAGACGGTGGCACTCCTTTTTTTATGCAAGCACTTCTGAAATCATCTATGCCCTTTTCGATCACAAGTATACTAAACATTCATAATCAAAATTTACAATTTTTTTTGTTTCAAAACAATTTTTTAAAAAATTAACAAAAATAAGAAAAACATCCTCCCCTAATGCGGATCGAAGACACAACCTGTTATTACTAGACAGTTGCTTTACCACTTGAGCTACTGAAGAGCCATATATTTACTTGCACCGTAGGTTTAGATAAGTTACTATTCTTAATTTTTTTTTCTTTTTTTTTTAATTTATTTGTACCTCTAACTCTATTTATAGGTATATTAGAAATCAACTCAGGTGCTTTTTGATAAGGAAATAACTACATATGACTGTAGTAGATATCCAAGCTATACTGATACATTTAACATAATCGATCAAAAAAAGAAATCATGCATGTTAAAAAAAAAATAACTTACAGTTATTACAAACTGTTTTTTCAAGACAATATTTCAAAACAAAAAAAATCAGTTGAAAACTTACGAAATTACATTAAAAATCAATAACGTCCACAGTCTCATCATAGAATTATGTCTAATCACAGCAGACTTGTAAAGCGCATAATTTAATGAGTATAGTATGTATGCTCAATGACTACAACATAAATTGTTTTTCTGAAACGTTGGATTATTAAAAAATCTTTGTTGATTTATACAGGTATACATACATTGAGAATGTCAGTGCTACCACGACAAAATTTTACGAAAAAACTACTCCCGAATTGGCTGCTTCTTCAACCTGAACCTGAGTGAGCTCTTTTTTCAAGTCGAATCTGAGTTGACAGCTTTTTTAACCCAAATTTTGAGTTGCATTCTATTTCACCAATTATCTGAATTAACTCTGTGTTTTACCAAGCCATCGGTATGTACCTTTCCTATGTAAATATACATAATAATGTTTATCCTACCAAATGTCTGATTTTTTATCTGTTGAAGCTTATGTAGGGGTAACCTCATCTCCCTACAACAAAACCACAATACTGATTGTATGTAGGATATTATATTACAAATATTTTCAAAAAGATTATAAATATTGTGTTAAATCATACACAAGAGTTTTAATCCCCACTAATTTTTTAATAATCTTATTCATTTTGAGGGTTGTTTTTATCCTCTTGCGTCATTATTACCAACTAAGGCTGTTCATAGTTTAAGAAAATGTACGTTAAGTTTACTTAGTAGAATGGTAAATTTTTTGTTTTAGTTCTTATGAAATTTCATGAGTTTTAGTCTATTCAAATGTAGTTGAGATCTCTTATAACATACAAACATTATCTATTTTACTTATTGTATTACTCTTTTTTCTCCTTTTAAATTTCGAAAAGTTTTTAACGATTCTAGAAGAAAATTGTAATCTCAAAAATTTTTTTTAATTTTATCAACTTTATAGGTAGCTTTCACCCCCTTTACGAAAATATTTTAACTTCAGACCACTTTTTTTATAATCTGTGTTGAATACTCTGTAAGCTTCAACAAAAATAATGAAGAATAATAAATTATCTGAGACACATTTTATTTATAGAAAAAGACACTTCTCGTCACACTGTGTGCTCGTAAGAGAAGAGCCAAAACCCGTCAAACCAATTGAGAAGAAGTTTTCATACTAGTAAAAAACTTAGGACCATTCCAACAAATGTGGTTACCATAAATCATGATATAGTATTTTTAATGTAGTGGGTAAAGAAGTTAGCAGAAACGAGGTAACAGTACAGAAACTTCTGAGTTATATAACAGACACAAGGAGAGAAAAAGTATGAGAATAAAGGGAATCGAATTCAACGGAAATAATCAATACAACTTAACATCTGAATAAGCAAATAAAGATAATGATGCATACTTGCAGCCAGCATATAAATAAGTTGCGAGTAGCATGAGTACGAAAAGGTTCGTACTAATATTGGAAGAGATAATCAAGCAAAAAAAAAATTGGGAAAGACATGTCTATGTACACTCATGACACTGACACAGGACGTAGAAGATGACCACTCTTTCGAAGTATGATTCATAATGAAGAGCACTGTAAAGATACTGAATCTGCTCAGTTATATTAATCAAATGAAAGGGCATCTACTGGATACGCCTCCAAGCAAAACATCAGCACCCATTTAGCACTACAGAAAAAGAAAAGATGCACGTACAGTGCAAGCACACCAAGCACAAGACTCTTTAAAAAATAAATACGAGAGTTGTAAGTCTCACAAGAGATTGCACAGCATAGACTTTAGATATAGGGCTTGACCCAAGAGAAGAAAAAGGCAGAAATAAGATGATCTAGCTTAAAAGCTTAAGCCTGTACTTAAAAGATATTCTACAAAGAATAAAAATAATAAGAAAAGGTACGCTGTTGAAGCTAGTAAAGACCATAATTTTGAAAAATAGGATACAGGAACTTAAAAATTAAGAAAATCGATTCTAAGCGTAGGTTCATGATACTTACTAAACAAGCAGATATAGTTCAACGAACACGCGAATTGTTACAAACCAAGAAAAAAATATCAAACTTTAAAAAGTATGCGTGAGTAGCAGTGGTAATAGCACTAGGCACGGTGGCACGGTCGCGTAAAATTTTCAAGTATGGGGTCCCCATAATATTAAATCAACCTAAAATGTTTGGAGGTACACAACACAGAAACAACGCAGCAAAAAACGGGAGTACGACAACAAGTTCCTCATTGCCATAGCCTATACCCACTGAAATGCAGAAGCAGACTAACACCTTATTGATATTCTGGTAGTCTTCACTGAAACATAATTTCTAATAACGGACAGAAGCCTCTCCCAAAGGCGAGACGTAACAAAGTAAATTTCTTCCAAAAAGCAAGAAAACAAAACTAAGAACTATGGAATAAAAGGTCAAAAATAATCAAAACTTTAATATTTCTATGGTAGTTGTAAGAATTACAATAGTAATCATAATAATAACAATAGTAATTATAATAATAATAGTAATAATAATAATTATATTAATAGTAATAGTAAGAATAATAATTATAAAAGTAATAATTCTAAAAATAATAGTCATCGTAACGATAACAATAATCCTCAGGCTAAGGCAGTCAGCCTATGGGGCACGTGCTCTCCAGATATTGGATGGAGGTAGGCATTCCTCAGGTGTATGATTTCGAGGTGTTGTGGTGGTTGAAGTTTGTACCGACAGGTTGCTGAAACAAAATAAAACAATTTCCGTGGACCACAACGCCGAGAAAAATACCTCGTAAAAATATCTAGGGAATATTCCCAAATAAACTTGTAATGGGTGATGCTACTAAAAACTTAGCCACCAGTTCCAACCTGGTGGAAGCCCGAGTGACTGGTATTGGCCTCATGGATTCTGGGAAAGGCCATGAAGGTGTCCAGAATAAAAGCGAGGAGACAACCTCTGATAAAGAACACTCACAGAAGAACTTCACATTTCTGCTTAGCCATGAACGAGACAGGCTGATAAGCACTGGCGTGAAGTGAGTGACGTCAGTGCTGCCAGCTTTTTTTGCAACAACACCGAGATGAATCTGGAATATATCTGGAACTAAAGATCAGAACTATAACGTGGGTTTTTCCTTCCCCAAGGTGACTTACCGTGGGAGAGAAAATACCGTTATTATTCTCTCTCGTACGTCTCTGCTCGGAAACACTCTCCTTCTTCGCCCCTTCACTGGACCTGTCTCAAAAGGGGATTCGCGTCTGGGCAAATGAACACAAGGCAATGTTGACTTTATTTTTACAGATTTATTTAAAATTACCACAACCGCTATCTACAATCACTTCTCGTACCTCCTTTCGGTCCCGATGCTATAGCGCAGGCCCTCGATCGCCACCACACGCCAGAGGTGCGCTCGGAGAGCCACGCTAGTCCGCTCACACGCACACACACTTACGCGCCTTCACACCCCCCTTTCCCTCTCACACTACTCTCGGTCTGGGACCAGGTCTCCTCGGCGTGGTAGCCTGTCCGTACCTATACACCCCCACACTCACACTCTGCGTACCCTATAGGTCCCGAGCGTGGATTGCCGTCACGACCGGAGACGATCACAAACACGCCTTACCACTCACGGCGTCCCGACGCCGGCTCTCGAACCGTCCCGCCCTTACACCACGACTACGCGACTACTCACTCGCTCTCGGTCTCACGCGCCCTTTTCTTCCTCTCTCTCTCTCTCTCTCTCTCTCTCTCTCTCTCTCTCTCGTCTATCGCTATAGCCGACGATCTCACCCGCGTCCCCGCGTAACCCACACACTGTACCTTGGCGAATCCCGTGCTTCCTTACAGTAAGACCAGTCCACCATGAGCGTCGAGGGTCGCAGTCCAGGAAGTCGACGCTGTGTGATACCTGGGCCTCTCTTGCTTGCTGTCCGGTACACCTCTCACCTTGGGCTCGGCTCGGGTCGTCACAGGAGGACGCTTCGTCTCAAGATGGCCGCCGTTCAGGGTCGGATGGGTCGGGATCAGGCTTATTTTTCCGGGTCCTTCTTCCCGCTCACTCTCTCACTCGCTCTCTTTCTCTCACACACTTAATACTCGCTGTACACGCAGCTCTCTTGCTCCACGTACTCTCTCCTACCTTCACGCTTGGTGGTCTCACACCCACTGGACTCATCAGTCGCGTTCGTCCCCAACTCGTCACTCGGTAGGTCAACTGACTATCTTTTGACCTACCTACCCAGTCCCTACCTTATCCACCGATCTCTCTCATTCGTGTCGCCGCCGCGGCACTCACAAAAATCTCCATACGCACTCTTCATACTACCTTGACCCATTGGCCCTTCGCGCCTTGTCCTTTCTTCTCCTTGTGGAAAATTCGCTACAACAGAGCACACGGAAAAGGCTGTATACATCAGCATGGTTATCTAGCTTCAGAGCAGGGGCGTCAACTGTGGCGTGGCAAACAAAATTGCGAAGCAAATTTTTGCCACGTCACAGAACTTACTATGGAGCAGACAAAGAAAGATACCATTTTCACAGAACTCGAGGAAATAATCAAAGATAATGTGGACGCAACAACATCGACGTGCACAAAAACAGCAATGCTTATAAAAAAAGGTAAAAAAAAACGTTGAACCTTCTGCATAAGTTTAAGGATAGCCGTAAAGGGACTAGGAAAAAGATGGAAAGTCTCCTCAAATTAGCCGATGGTTATCTAATGTGAAAGACATACAGATCACAAAAATTGAGAAAAATCACACGCTCAATCCAATTGAGATTCATAAAAATCGTGCTGACATTCAAGCAGAACAGGAGCGTAGAAGCTTTGAAGGAGATCTCTAGCCCTGCTTTAAAAAAAAGGAAGCTGACGTGAAAGAATTAAGAGTTTTTTTCTAGAATAAAAATTAACGGTAGTAACAGTGGCAAACGTCGTTATGCCAGAAATAAAAAGGAGAAAATTTTTGTTAAGAACATGCAGGGCTTTTCCGAGGTCTTAAAGAAGATGAGGACTGATATTAAGTCGGAAGAGGATGAGATCACAGTCAAAGGAGTTACTACAACTAAAAAGGTAGACTTTCTTCTTTGAGTTATAGGAATTAAGGATAGAGAGGCCCTTGTTAAAATTAAAGCTAAGATCGTTAAAGAGCTAGAATCCGTAAAATTAGAGGAGAAAAGGGTAACGCTTGACATCCGGGATCTGGATCCAATTCCCGAGAAATCTGACATTGAACTCGCATTAAGTGAAATCCCTGGTTGCTCACCACAGATAAAAACAGTGACGCTGCTAGGAGCAAATGGAAGAGAGCAGAAGGTAGCTTTGGTGCATGCTCAAGAAACTGATGCCAGGCATGTAGAAGAAACAAAGAGGCTATTAGTAGGCTCCACAAGCTGCGAAGTAAGGTGATGGATTGAGGTCCTCAGATGATACCGGTATCTGGAGTATGGATACGTAGTCTGGAACTGGAATAAGGAGTGCCGTTCGAAGGTATACTTTTGATGTGACAGCTGCAATCACCGTTAAAAAGATTGAAAGAAGGAGGCCTGATGTTTCGCTTGCAGAACAGATGGTGCTTAACACTGAGCAGGTAGCGGCAGCTGCCCAGTATTTAGAAATGTTCTACGAGAGGCCAAAAGTAAGGTGCCTACTAGACGCAGATAGAGTTTGAGAGAATAAAAGTTAGGTACCTATTGCACACTGAAGCTGTGCTTACTTACTCTAGTCATCAGCAAGAAAAAGCAACGAAAATCGATGTTCCCGCAAAATACCAGGCGACCAGACGGAATAAAGAGAAGGCAACATCACGATGGTAATGACACTCCGATGGAAGGCTCCATCAATGGTCAATACTTGGTGGCCCTTGCTCAAAGTATTAGTGCGAAAGCGGATTCCAAGTCAGGTATCCCAGGAGATAGGTCTTGCCAGTACTTATTGTCCGGTTCTCACAGTATTTTATCACGGTATTTTTTTACGGTCATAACCAAAATAAAAGTTTGACGTTTGAGGATGGTGTAAATAAAAATGTTACTGACCCAAGTAATGAAGACAAATATGTCCCACTTCATTATTGCTAGACTAACCAATAAGGCAACAAAAAAATAATTCACAACTAGAAAATACTTTTCAAAAATTTGCTGAGTGTCAAAATGTAAGATTCTTTACTTATACACGTAGGCAGTCAGTGGAGAACCAATTGTTTTCAAAAATAAATTTTAATATTATAACTTATTTAAACAACACCGTACGTAGTGTTCCGCTGTATAATAAAGACCCGGTGCAGTCTCCTTTATTTGAACAAACAGTAAAAATAATACAATGAACAATACTTGCTTGATACGAGAAACATTTCACAAGACTTTTAGGAAAAAAATTGCAAGCTCTAGCCACGATTATAACTATTTAACTCCTTTGATAAATATCCGTCGGCTCTCCCCCGGATACTCCGTAACATGAGAGAAGTAAAGACACTGTCATCGATTCTTGACGCTAATACGCCACGTCATAACGAGTTTAATATAGAATTTTATGGGTAAGTTCAGCGATTGCACAATGAGATGGTGATGGCACATGAGGTAAACCCTAACTTTACGCAGGGCAAGAGAGAAGTGTCAAAAAATAAATCGGACAGCGAAGCAGTGAGGCAGTGTATGTATAGCGTAATGGCTCTGTATAACTTAAACATCACAGGGCTCAAGCCAATAATGTTAAACACGACTATCAAAGCAGCTATTACTGTAGCCAACGAATTAAGTTGCTGCAGGTCAATGATAGTGCAAAAGAGGAGATTAAGGACAAATAACGTCAAGAGACAGTATGATGCCATAGTGGGCCTTGTCAGCTATGATGCGCCCTTCGGAAAGTTAGATACTGACAAGTGAAATGGTGTGGATGATGTAAAATATTGCTTTTATTGCCAAGAGCACAGCATAAATTTTACTAGTAGGTGTAAAAAATTGGATCCGGATGCTAAAAAAGGAACTATAAGGAATACTTACATTGACGAACATCTAAAAGAAAGAATAGAAGAAAGAAGAGAGTTTAATAAGGATAAAGAGAGTATGGAGAAGTGGCATACAATGATTATAACTATCACTACGAGAACAATAGGAACTTTGGTGACCAGCAAAAAATTTTTAGTAGAGTCTCTCATAGTCAAAGCAACTAAAACGGAGGAATACAATTTATTTGCAACAATAATTATGATTATAATAACAATAACAACAGAAAAAAGGATCACAAACATAATACATATAAAAGTAGCAAGGATGATTATTGTAACAGGTAAAATAACCAGTACTCCTTCCAGAATAATTACAGGTATGATTACAGAAAAAAATTATAACAAATAAAATGAGGTTGTAAGCCACTTAATAACTACGATAACTAAACGACTTGTCTACTGTGTATACAAAGTCATTGCCAATGACAAGGAGTAACTCGTAAATAACCCGAAGAGTAATCAAAGTGACGAACTTCATGGGCTGGCAGACACAGAATGCAGAGAGGAAAAACCTGCGAATTTGGAGAAAAACACGGAAATATCAACGCAGTTACTTACAAACAATAAAAAAAGCCTAATGCTATAGAGAAAGAAGATGCAATTAGTTCACACGACAGAAGTAAATATATCTAAAATAGAGCATACACCAGCGTTAGTGGTTTTAAAAAGCCCTTACGTTAATGAAAGCGCTATATTTTGTGTCTGTACAGGTGTAAAAATTTTAATAATAAATAAGAATGGCTTAAATTTTAAGATAAAACTAAGTGGCAGGAAAAAAAGTCATTATAGAAAGTATAACTTACGAGGCTCGCCAAACTTTAAGGTAGGTACGGATATTTCTCAAAAAGCTAACGTGTACCCTGCACGTAGTCTTATGTGACTTTTCCATAGAAGTGAAAGGCATAATAGGATGGGAAATTTTCAAGTTATATAATGGCTAGATTATCACTACAGAAAATACTGTTACCTTAGATGGAATCAAAATCCCCATGAAAAAATCCTAAAGCTTTGAGATTATCGCGAAAACAAGACAAGTTAAATATGAATATGCTAAGCAAGTGCACAAAAAAACAGAAGTGAGCTGGCTGCCTCTGCAAAAACTAAAAGAGGAGATTTTTTTGCAACATTGTTGTATTGAATAATTTCAGTAAAATTTATGCAGAGTGTCTAAATACAACAGACAAAACAATAAATACATCTATCCTACTAGTGGTCTTTGTTGAATGCTAGGTAATTAAAACAGCTCTAATAACTGACGTCAATGGGGACGATAAAAAATCATTAGGTGAAATTTGAATACGAATGTTTGGAAAAAATGAAAAATTTAAGAAAGTAATAAAGTCATCTAGAGAGTGTAAAAAAAATAAATCATACAAATAAAAATAAAAAATATGTAAGAAATAAATGCAAAAGTATGCATGGCAGCAACGTCAAAAATAGTGATGAAAAAATTTGGGCTTAAAAAAGGGGTATTGACCGAAAAATAATGTCAGCAGAAAAGCAAGAGAAGATGAGATCATGGAAATAGTCGATGTGTTAAGTTGTACCAAGGAAGAGAAGAAACACGTACGTGAACTTATAGAATTTAACCCAAACTGTTTGTAAACTTCAAGCTCCATCGTCACTACTTTTGTTTGAGTTTTTTACCTCACTGTTATTCTTGTAATTGTAGTTTTTATTATGTATCAGTTTTAACAATTTTTTTTACTTTGTATTTGATTTAACTTATGCTGTATACTTTGGCATTAAAATTTCTTTTAAATTTTACTTTTAATACCATGTATAACCTATTCGTTAGTGTGTGAGTGATCTGCCAGTATTCACTCAAATGTGTACTGTAATTTAATATTTACCAATATATGACTGAAGAACTTCGATTCATAAAAGTCGAATATGGAGTAAAAATGTGCATATATCAATAGTATGTTTTAATATTGTAGTTTGACCTGGTAAAGCCAACGGATGTAGGTGAAACGTCTTCAATCATATTAACATTATCACTCATATCAAGTGACTCAAGTTTTGGTCCAACGAGATCAATAATGTCCAAGCAATCTATCTCAATAAGAATACGTTCCGTAAATAGGTCCTAGAAACTAACACTAAGGCAAAAGTTATAATTCTGCATCTAGAAGAATCTTTCCTTTTTTAAGTATACACATACATAATGAACAAGGCCTACAGATGTAAAGCAAAAAATGTGTATACATATAATGAATGATTATCAGAACAACATTTTCTAAGACGTACATCAATTTAAAAGAATGAAAAAAGAGAATGTGTATGAATAAGAAATTATGTAATAAGTAGAGCATAACAAAATTTTAAAATTCATACAACAATCATAAGAGGATAGAGTGCACACATAAACGTTTATACATACACTGACTACATAGCATAAAAAATCAGTAGAACAAACAGGGATCAAGCAACAACCCAGTTTTTTTTTCTAAATGAATTTAATACACGCAATACAAACAGAACGACATATACATAACGCTATTAGGAAGAAAATAATGATCGCTACCGAAGATGACGACATCACGTCCTTGGAAGTGTCACATACGATAGCATACAGCTAAGCTATGCAATCATGCACCCCTCCTACTTTGGGCCCTGAAGAATAGAAAAGCAGGAACGATAAAGGCAGTTTAAGAATACCAAGTAAGAGAGTTGGTCAATAATGTAATCTTTTTTTACCATTATAAGTACTAAAGAAGTGTTGAATCAAACGTTTTCATTAACTTGCGTGGATCTCGAGCCACTGTTTTTCCACGTAACAATATACTGTAAAATAACTTTAAGAGATTATTGTTTGTCAAATTAACATAAAAAAATACAGGATCATCCATATTGTTGATGCGATAAATGTCTGAGGATAATAAAAAAGCAACTTAAAAAAACCAAAAATTAATATAGAAAGAGACGTATAACTTGTTAATTATGATTCAAACGCAAAAAAAATGTTAACTGACACCATGTAGTACGACTTACCTTTTTTTAAGTATAACCCGAGTTAATTGGTGGTGGTAACAATTGGCTAAGAATATTATCTGTACCGAGGAAACTCTTAGATTAGGAACCAACAAACAAACAATGTTAGTGTTTATAAGTCGGAGGGCGGGTTTGTTGCCCTGTGTAAAATAGCGAAGTTGTTCAGATTGCCGATTATATAAGATATTTGAAATAATTATTATCTAGTTTTCAAATTTATCTGTTGAATCATCAATTAATTCCTGCACGATATACAGCAATTGCTTGTGATTATTGCTTTATTTATTTTTATCGTTCCCTGAATATTCTCTTAAGTTAATGTCTTCGTCTTTTTTAATTTATTTCTGCCCTTTTTTGGGTACAGACCGTATTTTTAGTTTATTTAAAACAATTTCATAAGTATCTTAACAGCTATTATTCTAGTTTTCATTCTTAAACTATAAAAAGGTAGCTCGCAATCATACGTGGAGGGAAAGGTTTATTTAAATAAGTACCATCAATTTCTTTTTATTTTTAATTATCTTATATTTATTCAATCACATAATTCTAAGGGAATCGTATCTTCAATTTCTACATCTATCAATTATATTTGAGTAATCGCGATTCTTTACGTTAATAATGCAAAAAGAAGATATATAATGTACTCGATAATTAAGAATTCAGAATTTACTTAAAATTTATCCGCATTCGACAATTTAAGTTTGAATTTTCCCTCCTTAATATCGCCGCTTGAACACATTAGGTTAGACTAGAACGAATTTTGAGTACAACCACGGAAGGTTAATGCTAGGTGACTACCTATCCTACCAAGTCACGTAAGGTAAGGTCGTTCTCAGGACCCTTGGATGTCTTGAGCACTGCTCAAGTCGTTGACCCAGGAACTTCACCTAAAGAACGTGATCGCTAACCCTAGTGCCTTGACTACTTGGGGATGCGTCGTCTCCACGCTTAAAGCGGTCGAGCACCGAAAGTCCAAGTAGGAAACTATTAGTAGAAGTGTTACTTGTAGGTGATATGCAAACTTACTTTTTAGCTCTCGGCCTTCGTACTTGGTCTCTTTCTCTCACCCATTCTCTTTCTCTCACCTTGTGCTCGTTACGGGAATGTACCGGTGCACAGAGAGTTCCAAGTCTGGGTTACCGTGGATCTCCACGTCCCAGGTCCGCTAGAAGAGGACTGACTTTACATTGTGCGCCAGCACTTCTTATGCCAGCGTTGTTTCCTTTGGAGTAACAGGTTTTCCCTTTTTTAGGTAAACGTGCTATAGCGTTTTCTTAACGCACTCGACGCACATTCTCCGCGTGCGGCGTTCGAATTTGAATTTCCGTGTTTCAAATAGGAAAAATGAAATATATGTATGTATAAAAAAATATGTGTACTCTTGAATTGTCTATTGGACGGATTTTTTATTCCAAGAAAATATAATAAACAAAAGAATATAAATATAAATGTAAAGCGTATATTATAAATTCTTGGTGATAGAAGTGCCCCCTTGCAGTAGTCTATAAAAGAAATAAAAACTTTATTCAAAAATAACAAATTTTTTATGAAAAAGATAATTTTAAGATGATCATGATTATCTTTATCATCACAAATATGATTATTCTTATTATTATCATCATTATGAATATCCAGATCATAATTATTATTATGATGATTACTACTATTGCAGTCATCATTATTATAAGCACCATTACAATGATTATTATCGTCTCTGTTTATGTCATGAGGATAAATATAATTAACATTTTTATCACGTAGCTCCATTACCCATCCCACAGATTTATTTGCAAAAATATAGTATGGATAAAAAAATTAATTTGGGACACAACGGTGCTGGCTTTTCTTGTTATGAAACAAAAACTATGGACTCCACAAAATTTTTGATAGGATTTCACTTACAATTTTTTTTAACCTTCGTATTGCAAAAATAACCTCCTTTTTGTAAAGTTATGGAGCGAAAAAGTGTAAATGACGCCAATGAAAATTTTCGTCGAGCATCATTATTACCTTGATATTTTCTAATGAAAATTCATTAAAATTAAAAATTAAGTTTCTCATGTGGTGATCCTTTACTATGAGCGAAGATTTTTGTCTAAAATGAAAAATGACATTACAAGATGATGGTTAATAGTAGTGTATTTAAGTATTTAAAAAACTTGACTATAATTTTCTCACCTACATACAAAAATTAAAAAATACAATACTTGAACAATTTGATCTGCTATATCATTTTCCAAAAGTTGAATAACACGCATTTGAGACCCAAAGCTAGGATACAAATAATGCAAAAAATTAGTACCTGCCAACAATCTTAGAAAAGTTTAAAAAATTTTTAATTTATAAAGATCCAAATTATTTTTACAATGTAGTCTTGCTACAATATGTTAAATAAAAATATAAAAATTGCTAAACGAAAAAAACTCATACCTGCCTTGGTAGCTAAATTAGGACTCATCTACCACCAAAAAATTGACCTTAAAGTGACTTAACCTCTTACAAGAAAAAGTTGCCACTTTGCCAAACGTTCGTTAAAGATTGTTAACACCTAGGTCTTAAGTGGCGGTAATTTTGGGACTCCACAGAGAGGAAATTTTGACCATCTTCGTCCACGTTATGAAAATGAGAGTCCACCTATACATCCGCTGTAGACATGGTTTATGCTTACTTCAAAGACCATTTTCGGGTAATCGATGCCATTTGTCTACTAAGCATGCAACCCACTGCTTAGAGAAGGGTGTAGCTAGTCAAAGTGTTTAAGTATCAACTTTTTTTTACTTTTGTTAACGTATGAAAAAAAATTATTATCATATTTAAATAAATAAAAAATACCCTGCAAAAGTAAAAAAAGTTCTTAAAGGTGAGACAATATTTAAAATTTTAACAATCGTAACAAACACCAGGCTGTTAACAATTATTAAAAAAAAAAAATTGTTGCAATTTTGAATGTGAAATATTTTATGTCAGGCAGTAAATAGAAACGTGAGATGTAATTTGCAACAAAGTTTCTGGCTTGCTCCTTCACTGCTGTTCTCTCCACCACTGTGGCACTCCCTCTTTCTTCGTCTCTCTTTGTCTCTCTTTTATCTTTTATGTATTTGAGCTGTCAAGCAAATTAACATGTATGCAAACGGTGCAACCACATTTTACAGTGCTGTATATAAAACTAAGTTAGCATAACAGTTAGTTCCTGCGTTATAGAGTGCACCTTATTATAACAGGAGGCAAGGCTCTGTCTTAATCTTACATTCGTATGAAATATTAGTAGCTCCCCCACTGTCTCGGCTTCATCCAAGACTCACTTAATGAAATATTGTATTGTGTTAACGTATAATGTAAGATGTTTTTAGTTTAAAACCTTACACCTATGTTTGAGACTTCTCGGAAAAAACTTTTAAATAAAAACATTTTTGTCTGTGGAATCCATGCAGTTTATTTAGTTAAATAATAAGCCGTAAAAAGTAAAAAAAATATAATGATTTTTAAGAGCACCGAGCATTCCTTATGCCATAAAATAGTTGTTTGCCCTCAAGGGTTGTTGATTCGCACTTCTTTGCGTTGTAATACACTAATTCCTGGTATTTCTTCTAGAGACATTTGTGACCAAAGCACCATCTTTTTTAGCATTGCTTAGTCGTTTAGATAATCCAAGGTGGGGGTATTGGTTCATAACATTTGTTGTTAAAGACTGTCCCATTTGAAGTTTATTTCTCCTTTGTAGCTTTATCCAGTGTTAGGTTCACCCAGCGTGGACCTTGAAGAAAATTGGTAATTCCTAGTTTAATACTTAGAATCAAGAGTAAACGTAAGGACTTATGATGGCCCTGAAAAGGACCAGTGATAATATTTCCAGTCTTTTCTTATTATTATTATCATGGTAAAAAGAGTCAGCTACGGATAGCTTGACACTTTCCCTCGAAGTCTTTGCGTACAGAGATTGCGATGAAGGAAGGTATGTCACTGGCCAAAAAAAATTTGTCCTTAGGTCGTTTCATGAATAACCAACGGCTCATTGTTAGTCAGAAAAGTAGGCCTGGAGATAAATACCTCTTCCATAAATATCCCATTCAGACAAACCACTAATGAGGAGGTTGATGAAAGTTTTAGCCAATGGGGCTGCCTAAATTAATGGGGATTGCTTTCCCTGACTTGCTGTTGTAGCCATAGGTGCTTTAGCAGTACCAGTTCAGTTGTAAGAATGGCAGCAAAATCCTGAAGTGTTAGATCAAACTGTTCTCTGATACGACGTCTTCAAGTATAACGCCAGAGACGTTGGCATTAAGAAGGTATATTTTTTTGTGTCACTTGGTAATCTTAGCTATTCAGGACGTTATTCAACGTTATTTAATTATCTCATAAAGAAGTGTGTTATGGATGGCCAGGATACCCAGCTGCTTGGCTAACATCAATATTCTTAATGTACCACCAGTAATTGGTAAAGGTGATTGATATTTTGCTTCTGGATATTACAACCAGCCCCACTTACTATGATTGCAGATAATCTCGATTTTACTTCAATAACACTTAGTGGATCCTGCTTTGCTAAAGTAAAACGCAATTTAATTTTTCAAACTTTAAGCTTACTTATTTATATTTTTAATAATTTTTTTTCAAATCAAAAGCTATACGAAAACCATCAAGTAAGCGTCAAGAGTCAGTGTGCAAAATTTTAGCAAGATCGAGTGAGTAGTTTTTGTGGTTAGTGATTACAATGTTTTTTACGCCTTTTCTTTATGTATTAGTAGTCAGATTTAGTTTACTGTTTACACTACAACAGTAACAGTGAGTGATGTAGAAATGAGCCAAAAGGATCAACAAGTATGTATGCAACAGAACGATTTAAATCAGAGCACATAGCTTTTTTAAAGTTTACGTTGGGAAAATAAGGAAAAGCTCAAGCCCAAAGCAAAGTTAGCATGAGCATGTTATGCTGATAAACATGTAGGTGCAAAAAAACGACCTCAAAGTAGCACTGGGCGTCGAAGAAAATGCGAGCACGAACAAAATTTTTGTTGTAATTCACTAACGATAAGGAATGGTAAATCTACATGTAATCAATCAAATAATTTGTTCAAATTTTTTTTTGTAACTGATTACTGCGAAGGTTGACTTGGTGTTCCAGTTAATCAGCGCTTGATGGCAAAGCAGTGGTCATCTAAACTAAAGTTGCGCCCGAGTTGTCTCTATAACAGTTTAGTCATATGTTAATATCTATTATTAGACTCTGCGTATATTCACGTAAGTCCAAGTTTGTTGTCGAATCAATTACGTTTTGATCTTATCTTTTTTAAATTAAATACACAAAGTAGTTGCTAGATAAAAGCCTTCATAAAGCTTGAATAAATAAACTAAAAGTACAGTGTGAGGTAACATAAGACAAGTAAAGAAACGTGTTATATTGGAATAATGAAATGCATATTTATAAGCCTAGAAGGCATTTCCGTGCTCTTAGTACCAGCGTACAAGCTGCACACTGTAAATTATTATGTTGTCAATTACCAATAACCTTTATCATCGATACAAGAAAGTAAAGCATAAACTAGATACCTGTTGAGCTTACCAATGTACGTTTGGAAACGTATTGTTAGTTTAACTGTACAGGTAGTCTTATGACGTCACTAGCTATAAGATTTCTATAGCGTGATACGAAAAAAATATTTAACTTTGGTTGCCAAAGCACAGTAGCTTGTAGTTAAGAAGGATTACTACCTGTCGTATCGGGCACGAAAGGAACTCGTAACTGATTTATGTGATTGTTACTACTGGCTAAAACATTAGGATTGTGGAAAAGCACGTACATGTTTCATGCTGTTGCAGTAATATTCTTTGACGGAGCTACTCCTCAATCATTTATCTATACAGTATCTGTCTTACACACACTAGAGCTACTACTGTCTTGTCACAGAGTTCCACCAATTTCGCCCTGTGGAACTGCTATATCAACTACTACGCCAGAGCCTTAGACTTGAGTTATACAAGCATTTGGTCTTACCTGTACTAATGGAGAGGGGGGGATGACAGTGACGCTGATACTATTTGAGTGATATATGAAGATTCAGGCTCTAGCCTACTGCTAATTCAGATATATCACATAACTGTAACGCTAAATATATATACCAGTGGTGTACCACCTTCCTGCATGCTTTTGCCTACTACCCTTCTAATAATAAATAATAATTCTTTGGATAAGCTTTGAGGTACGAGTAAAAGTTTTAATGAGAAAAAAAGTTTTTTTTTCAATTTAAAAACACGAATTTTATAACTTATCATTAAAGTTACACGAAAATGTATAAAAAATAGCTTTGATGTAAGTTTAATAAAGTTATTATAACGGTTTATTATAAATATAAATAAAACATGATTATTTAACTCAATAAAAAATAAAGATTCCAGCATATTAGTTGAGATCTTTTTACAATGAATACTGTTATTTATCAGTTTTTTTATAATTCTCTTCTTTTTAAATTACATAAATAATTCATTTTTTTAATGGGTACAGATAGAAATTTGATAAAAAGTGTGACCTATAGTCTGAAAGAAGTTGGTAAACTGTGTATCAAACATTACTTTTATGGCTGATAGTTATTGATTTAGAAAAAATTTTTTATTTACTGTGATATGAATTCTATTGTAATGCTTTCTTAATGCACTTTCTGTTGAACGTTTTTTTTTATAATATTCACAAATTTCGTCATGCCCCAGATTATTTATGTGTGAATGTCATAGTAAATGTGTTGCTCTTGTAAATTTTTAGTCACAGATGAAACAACATGTAATTCTACTGTACGTATGCTCTCTTACGTGGCGTAGTTAATGATTTTTTTTATAACTATAGTGCGTACATTGTATTAAAATTTGTTGATATTTTTTTTTTTTAAATTGCTAATTTTTCTGTAGTTTGAGAAACATATGACCAATGCTCACAGTTAATAAAGTATGTTAACGTTCCAGAATAATACATTTTTCATAATAAATTTAAACTTTAAAAATAAAATGAAAAATATTGCAATAACAAGATTAAATATTCTATCTTTATAAAATCATAAACGTTTCTTTTGAAACTTATTCTAAGTAAATAACGTAACGCCACATCAATTGAAGACCATAAATTTTAACATTAAATTAAGTGTAAGACATTAAGAGTTACTGCTATTGCATAGGCCTAATAAAATACGATTCTCAAACTGAAGACATTTTTCAGGAAGCAATCACTATCAAACTTTCTTATTAACTGAAATTATTTTTTGCTTTGTTTTTAATTAAAGAATACATCTAAGGTGACGAAATATGGAATAAACGTAAAGAACTCTTTTTCAGTAGATATTCATACTTATACGGATAATTTTGTTCTTTTACGTATGAATCAAGCTTCAAAGTCAGAAGAAAAACTATGTGGATTCTTTTAACTTACCTATACCACAAAAAAATGAGCTCAAAGAAGATAATACTAATGAAATATTTTTAAAACAATGTTTGAATCCATGTATTAAAATTTAAATCACGATTAAAAAATAATTTCTGATAGTATATGCTAAAAAAATAATGAAATGTATTTTATAGATAATGCTAAAGATTCAGGAATGAACTTATTCATTCAATACATGAATTAACTTATGTATTTATAGAGGTAGAAAATTTTCATTAATGGTCTGGACTGCTATTGCATCAATGTTCCCCTCCTCACTGCATCAAAAAAAAAATCAATACTGCCTCCTACGAAAATAACAAGTCGTTACGTCCAAGCTTCTTAGTAAAATGCAATACATGTATATATTTTCTACAAATAAATTTGCTAGGTAAATGTAGTGATAGAAACAATTTGTCATTCTTTTTAACTTTAGTCACTTCTATAATTGTTGGTAAGCCTCTACTTGCGCCCATGCAGTCGCAAAATCTTATAAGGTTAACCACAACAATCCTATATGAGGGTACTTGTGGCAATGTTGGTAACTAGGCTGCTGCTGTTAACGTGGCAATCTCAGTCGACGGTCAGTTCTTTCTTGTTTATCTTTCATTCACTTTGTAGATTACTACTCCCTTACTCTCCACAGTGGCCTTTTTTCTCGAGTTTTTCTCACACAATTTAGTCACTAAACTAAGTCTTACACTTATTTTGAATAAATGCTTATAACACGCAGCCTAATTAATGAACGAAGTCTTACATTTGCTTAAAAAACTTAGCAGAACTCACTCTCAAACCTTTTAAATTACTTCAGAGCACTTGATAAAAGAAAAAAGGCGAATATCAATATGTACAAGGTTTTTTCAAGTTGTTACATTTGAGAAGGACATGTCAGGTTAGGGATCTTAAGGATCAATCAGAGTTTAGCCTAATTATTCACAAGTACATTATTTGGGACAAAGCGTCAACGATTTAAAAAAAAGCTTAAGAAGTAGGTAATATAACTCTGAATGACCTATGTAATACAGAGAAATACTTAAAAAATAAATCAATTGTATGAGGAGGAAATTTTAGGCAATTCACTTTGTAATAAAAGTAGGTCTCAGAAGTTGACGAATAACAGAATCTATTATGTCTTCATTTACGTACAAGTATCACCCAATTTTTTAATAAAAAACGTATTCTGATAAATAATCAAACAGTTTTTAAATTATTACTAAATGATAGAAAGGAACAAAAATAAACATTGACTATTAGTTAAAAATGGTGTTTGGACAATGTCTTCTTTAAAATATATAAGAATAATAATGACTCGATAAAGAATATAACTTTTACGTCACATTATGAAAATACTTTTTTTTATTTATAATCAAGTCTTGAAAACATTAGAAGAAGAGTACAAACTGTATTAGAGCATTGATCATGAAACTTATAAATGTGTTGATACATCAGATGCTAATATTTATTTAAACTTATCTGTAGAAATGCTACATGACATCTGGAAAGGCTTACTATGTCATAAACTAAATATTAAAATTGGTAGTATAAAAATGTTTATCAGAAACTTTAGTATATTAGAAAACTTATGTTATGCTGTACAGTTGTTAAAAACTAAATTATGTAAGTACCGTATAAAGTAGATAATAATTACCAGAAAAAAAATTTGAAACAATTTTTTTATTCCAACAATAACTTTAAATACTGAAGACACTTTTTCAGTATCGCTGATGATGTATAAAATACAATTTATTTTAGTTTTAGCTTTTGCTATAGCCATTAAAAGATGTTAAAGATGAGATTTTGAGAATGTTGGTTTATATATATGGAAACGTTTGTTTCCCCGCGGTCGACTTCATGTCTTTATGTAGCATTGTAAAGATGCAAAAAATACGAGATATTTATTTAAATAGCAAAAAAAAATAGGAACACATTATTTAGAACAAGATTTTTTATGAAACTTTATTTGTGTACAAAAAAGTTAATTAAATTAGTCCAATTCTCTGTTATATCAATGTTTACATAATTTTCATATGATTACTGACATTAAGTACTTATAAGTATAGCAGGCCTTTGAAAAATAACATTAACAAAATGTTATTATTTTTCATTTAATTTTCATTTACCTAGTTTTATTATTTTTCATTCATTAATACACAAGGTAAACTGCGTTAAAAATAGAAGGGGGGGAAGAGAAAGTCTTGTGGGGGCAGTATTATAAATGGGTCTTGTATAGTGCCTAAATAACGTAGAAAAGTGACAAAGTTTCTATTAGTTTGTGGAACGCAGTGAGGTTGTTCGATATCTTATAGGGTATGGTAGGATAAGAGTTGTGTGAAATCCCATACGCAATAAAACTATATAATATAAAGATATATGTTTATGTATATACGTGCGCACCCGTACGTGTGTGCGTATGTGTGTGTTTATAAAAAAAGAGTCATGTGGACGTTTGTATGTATGTGGAAGGCGTGATGTAGGCAAAGTAGAGGTTATGTAGATGTTTGCAGGATTTCACAATGTTATTAACATATATTTTAAAAGCATGTAAGGTTTACGTTATTCTATCTTCCTGAATATGTATCTCCCTATATTATAGGATAAGTTTAAACTAATTCTAAAAACTCGTCCTCCAGTCCCTCCTTCACCATCTCTTAAACCTTTTCATTCCACTCTAAATAAGCAAAACCTCTAACAGTTTTTGAGTAATTTTCGTTATGACTAATTTTTTGTTCGACCCCTCTCCACATCTCTTTAATCCCACCTCAGCCCCCTGCTTAATTTTAGTATAACTTCCTTAGACTCTTATTCACCCCACTCAGACTCCAATCTTTATAAGAAGAAACTCTATCAGTTTGTACTTCTTTTGTTTTAGGTGACATATTTGTTTAGCCCCCCCTCCAACCCCCTTCATACCCCTTAGCCCCAACTAATAAATTCATGACTCAATCACTAGATAACCCAAAATGACTCTCTCACAATTAGGAAGAACTCTTCTTGTATGACCAGTATCTCTAAATAAAGTAAAATTATACCAGTAACTATGTTATTTTTAGTTTAATTACTTTTTGCAACCCCTCTCAGCTCATTTTACACGAATTTTAAAACTGTTCGGTTCTTTCACATCTTTTAATAGTCAATTTTCATTGTTTTCACTATTGCTTTACGTAATTGTTTCTTTTTTAAATGTAATAATTTATTTAGATGTTCAATTCGTTTGCACATTTCCGTACCATAAGTTCTTATTTAATATTAATTTGGTTGAATTTTTGTTTAGTTTCTTTTGCGTCACCCTTCCCCTCATAACCTTATAGCCTAATAACCGAATAGTGCATCACAATTTTGAAAAAACTCTCTCTAGTCACCCTTCAGTCACATCTCTAAATGAGATAAAATTATACTAAGTTTTATGCCATTCTTATCGAGATGACTGTTTGCACCATCGTTTTTAGCTTTGGTTATAGTCTTAAGAAAACCCCTTATTTCTAGCAAATTATCACATTTCTACACCACCGTTGAGGTAGTACTATGACGCGCTGGTTTTTTCTTTCTTAAGTTTTCTTAAAGCTTATTATTTGTATTATTAAATACATATATAAACATAACGTTATATTTTTTAACTCAATCAATAACAACAAAGAAGGTTGCAGAATATTTAAATTGTAGATCCTGCTCGTAGCCCTATTTACCAGAAAAAAAATCATATTTTTTGAAATATGTGAAATAATGTGCATCGTCATAAAAAGACATTAAAATAATAATTGTATTTACATATAACATTTATTGAGAATCGCATGTTCCATAATTTTTAAAAAGTTTCAGTTTAATTTCACAAAAATAGTGTAGAAGCTCGGGAGAAAAGTGGTTGGGAGTCAAGAATAATTTGGTGGAGAGGCAATGAGAGTATGCAGGGGTTCACTGGCCTAAGAGGGTTATGGAAGAGCTCTGGGAGGTAGAGGTCTCACCGTAAAGTAAGCTGAGAGAGAACAAAACATAAAATGACGGAATTTCACATTTTATAGTAGGGGGAAAGACAGTGAACGGTGAGGCGTTAATAGGTGACTGTGGAGGTGGTTATGGAGGTGTGAATAATTGTAAAAGATTTGTCTGGAATACTCAGTACAAACAACTGTACATTGAAGATATATATATATATATATGTACAAACTAGTGGGGCTTCACCTTTTTGCTAGCTCAACTCGCTAACTGTCAGGCTATAGCCCATAGTATTATTCCACATTATAATAAGAAAAATTATTAATACAGGTACTGCGTTAATTTAACTTCCTAAAGGTATGACTTAATATTGTACTTTTTGGCTGCCATTGGGTTGCAGTAAGATAGAAAGCGTATTGGAGTTTTTATACAAAGCTTTTGGTAAAAAAGTATTTTTAGACGCAGATGTTGTTGTTTGAGATAAAGCTAATATAATTCCTAAAAAAGCTTTAGAAATATTTCATAATACTTTAAAGGCTTAGGTACTTAAGAGAAAGTATTAAAAGGAAAACTAATAATAGTAGATGGTGATTTCCATCATATTTTACTTATAGTATAAAACAGTTATCACGTATGATAGTATCTAGCTATGTGTCCGTGCACCCCTCCCAGTTTGGGCCCTAAAGGATGTAAGTGCAGAAATGTAACAGGTAGTGGATTGACCCAGTTAAGAAAGGTCTATGGTGAGCGTTAAAACGAGTAGGTCAGTAATACACATCTTCCTCACCAAAATAAGTAATAGTGGATTGTCTAATGTAAAGTGTTCTTATTATCTTGCGTGGACCCTAAGCCACCATGTTTCCACGTAACAGTTTGGTGCTAGATGTAGGTTTGGCTTTTGTCGTGAACATTGAAATTTCCTTTTGTACTCGTTAAGTACTTTACTTTTCAGAAATTAAGAACGACTATCTGAAAGCACACATAGTGTAGTGCCACTATTATACAATATTGGACGTCTTGGAAAACAGTAAACAAAGGACAATCACTTTAATAAAATCTTCGACTTACCATGGATAGGTCAAGTATGAGAGGCTTACACCAACGAATAAGAGTATACTACGTTATCGGAACTGAGGCCTGCTATCACAGAGGAACTCACCATCACGAGTATGCAAATAATTGTTACACCAGTTTTCTTTATTTAATCTTGTGGTATAAAGTAAGTGTTTTAATAATTATTATTCTATGATATTTTAAACTTTTTTTATAGATTTTTATTTCTCTTGTAAGGAAGGTACTCTTTAACCATTCAGAGAAATAACAATATCGTAGAGCGTTATTTTTTTCATTTTTGTGCATTACCTAATTTTATAAAGAAAATATATAACAACCTACGGGTTTTATGGGGTGAAAAATAAAACGATGAATCAAAACTTACAGTGTTATAGAAGAATTAATTATCAAATA
Organism: Copidosoma floridanum; assembly: GCF_036245765.1. NCBI lineage: Eukaryota > Metazoa > Arthropoda > Insecta > Hymenoptera > Encyrtidae > Copidosoma > Copidosoma floridanum. The sequence continues at coordinate 3,872,946 of NW_028321890.1, read as the reverse complement.
CATATAAATACATGTAATTGAAAGCAAAATGTACCCGCAAGAAACAGTGAACAATAATACGATAACGGATCTTGCTAGTACGCTTTCTAAAATTTGACAAAAATTTGACGCTCTGACGATTGTTTTAGAACGCGATCCTGAATCATATAAACTCAGGGTTGAAGCAAATAAGAAAACACGAGTTCTTAATTTAAAAATCTTAAAAAATATAAGTCGAAAATGCTATTAAAAGAGGAAAATAAGAGCTCAAAAACAGACAATGTAACAAATGGGGCTGCTTCGTTGGATAATCTAGGGATGGGAGTTAAAAATTTAAATTTAAGAGGAAAGAAACTAAAAGCCTAGTAAAAAGTTAATAGTAATTTAGACAAAAACACTAACGTTAGGGTTGTATTTGAAAGTGAAATAAAACATTAAGGGGATCAGGCATTACTAAAGAAAAAACTAAGATCAGGGAATAGAAATTATGCGAGGCACTTTGACAACGACGATGGTAGTAGATTGAAGAAAGAGACGCCTATGACGAGAGTAGAGCAAGGAAAAGCCAACGCAAAACAGCCATATGCTTTACTACATTACTAAGCATTCCAATCCCCCAACAACAACAGCAGAAATAATAGTTTCTATTCTGAAGATAATAAAAAAAAAGTTTGACGTTTAAGTACGGTAAAAACAATTATTTTACACGCCCAAGCAACGAGAACAGAAATGTCCAACTTAATTTTTTTTGGGATACACTAATAAACGGGAAAATAAATAACACATAACTAAAAATTCCACTACAAAAATTTCTTGACCGCCCAAATGTACGATTTCCTTGTTACATGCATAGGCAGCCAGCTAAAAGCCAACTGTATGATGGAGACCCTGTGCAGTTTTTCTTATCGGAACAAATAATTGAAATAATGAAATTAATACCCACTCAATACGAAAAACATTTCATAGGACTTTCAGATCAGTTTTACACAAGATGATGATTATTTATCAACATTGACAAGCTTCTGCTGGCTTTTTTAAAAAGGTTAAATTACATAAGAGAGGGAGAGATACGTTTAGCAGTGTTTACAACTGTTACGTAACAGGATAACGAATGAGTAATGAAATATTGTTAACAAATTTTGCGGTTGTACTCTGGTATTATAATGGCACACGAGGTAAACCCGTACTTGACGCAGGCCGAGAAAAAAGCATTTAAAAAGAAATCAGATGGCAAAGCAGTAAGGCAGTTTCTGTATAGCTTAAAGACTCCATATAACTGGAACGGTGCAGGGTTAACGTTGAAGACGTTAAAAAGGCTATTGAAGCAGCTATCCTTATAAAAAACAAGTATAGTCTCCGTTAGTCAATGATAGCGCAAAAGAGGAGATTCAGAATGTAGAACGCCGAAAGACAGTATAATGCATGGTAGGCCTTGTTGGCAGCGATGCGCCCGTCAGGAAGTTGGATACCAACGAGTGGAATGGTGTGGCTGAAGGAAAAATGGTGTTAATATTGTCAAGAGCACAGCGCACATTATACTAGCAGGTATGAAAAATTGAGTCAAGATGTTAAAAAAAAGAATAACAAAAAGTTTCAACGTTGACGAACAACAGAAAAAAAAAATAAAAAAAAATAGGGTACAATAGAAAAGTAGTATATATTAATTATAACCATCGCTATGACAACGATAAGAAGCTTGGTAGGCAACAAAGAAATTTTAGTAGAGTACTCTGTAATCAAAGCATTTGCAACGAAGAAAAAAAGTTTTAATCACAACAACAATAATAAGCATTATAATTCTAAAATTAATTGGTATTATGGTACAAATAATTGTAATAACAGAAAAGAAAATCATTATTATAATCGATATAATGACACAAAGGACTACATCAAAAATAATTAGTTCTTCTACTATGACAACTACAGGAATGATTATAGGGCATAACAAACAAAATGCGGGCGTAAGCAACTCAAAAACCAAGCATTTAAACTTGTAGGATAACCAACACGATCCTCAATCGTTGAGCATGAGCAAAGAATACATAATAAATCGTAAGAGGTCGAAATACAAGTGGGTGAGGAACAGCATGTAAACGAAAGTAATAAAAAATAATAGTGACAAAAACATTCAAGTCCACGAGTGGGGTGATAGCTAAAAAATATTTATCAGCAGAAAAGTGAGAGAAGACGAGATAATGGAAATAGTCGATGTTTTGAGTTGTACCGTGGAAGAGAAAAAGCATGTGTGAGAGCTTGTGGAACTCAACCCTTACGTATTTGGACTTAAAAGAAGGCCTCTCAAAGCAACAAACTTATTAAAACATTGCATATAAACGTTAACAGAAAAACAAATAATAGATCGAAGATACAGGTATGCACTGGTCATAATAGAGCAGATAAGAATAGAGAAAAGCAAATTGCTTGGACAAGGCATGATAGACCCACCTGAGTCACCATAATGGTCCAACATGTGGATCGTACCAAAAACATGCTGGCCCAAGTGGTGAGGAACGCTGGTGCATAGTAACGGATTTTAGCAGTTAAATTAAATAACAATAGGCAGCTCACACTCACTTCCGTTTCAATTGACCTGAAAAATATAGAAGCTGCAAAGAACTATTTAAAGCCTGCAAACGCAAATAAAATAAAACAATTACTTGGATTTGGTGGTTATTACAGAAAACTTAGCAAAAGTTATGCAAAAATCACTCATCTGCTCTCCAATCTTTTGAAAAAATGAGCAGACTTTAAATAGAAAGAGCAGTAGAAGCTTCCTTTTAATAAACTTGTTAACTCATTACGTAAAAAACCTGTACTGGCAGCATAACATTTAGAAAAGCTGGTTATAGTAACAACGGACGTCTCTTACTATAAAATAAAAGCAATACTGAGCCAAGGTAACATTGGAAAAACATACCATGTGAGTAGACCTTACGTTGCCTTCGAGAGAGTAAACTGCTCTGTCCTTGTTGTAATGAAGACCTATTAGTAATAGTATTCTAGAAAAGGCAATTTAGACCATATTTATTGCGACAAAAATTTACGGTCATTACTAATCATGAGCCATTAAAACACTGCCATACTTTAAGAAACTTCGATTTAAGAGTTAACAGGCTTAAAGCTTAATTAAGAGGCAATGAGTTAGATGTTGTTTATAGATCAGGTATAGCCAATAAGACAGTGGACGCATTGTCTCAAAATCCGATTCTACAAAGTGAAGAGATAATCTTCAAACTAACACGATGAGAGTTATAAGAACTTGCTGAAGAGAAAAAGAGAGAGATAGTCATGGGGCACTGCCCTCACGAATATTTATAGTACATCAAGAAGAGAGAAACATAATTAAAACAGATTAGAAATGGCAGACAGAAATGTCTGATTCGAATGATTCTAACAGAAGGGTGGAAACAAAAAAGCCAGTTAAGATAAGTAATTCAGATAAGTTAACAATTAGTGAGCAAACCTATGAAGAATCGAAATAAATATTACCAGTAGTGAGTAAAACTGTAAGAAAAAAAACAGCAGCACCACATAAGAAACAATTAAATAGAGGAAGGCTACATAAAAAAGTATTGCATATCACAGAAGAGCATTAAACAGAAAATATTTAAAAAGGACCTTTTAGCACTGTTGAAGAACCGATTTTATCGCAGGGCCTAACCAATAATAAATAAGCCTACATGCGAATTGAAAAAAAATATTTAAAAAAAAGTTGGAATACCACGCACACCTTATTTAAAACTAGATACGCAACCAAAAGTACAACGCAATATCCGTAAAAAATAACTAGACATGTTACATAGGTACCTAACAAATTTTTTGTATAACGCCACGAATAGAATGTTAAATGACAACTTGCGTAAATGAATAATGTTTTATTTGATTCTATTTTATATTATTCTTATTCCCTCAATGATAAAATTTTAAGACTCTTAAGAGAGTTTTACTTAACGAAAGCTGTCACCTAACGAAGCTGACTGTGTACTTCGTGGTTCTTGGGAGTGTCAAGTGGTAACCGAAGCAAGCCGCTAAGTCTAAACATGTTAAGTCAGCAGGTACCAGCTTCATGGCATATAAGACAAAAGAGTTTTAACTAAAGCTTTGCACAAGATTTTTTTCTTTATGCAGCGGCTTTGTCAGTAGCTTTCCACTGCTTATCAAGTGTGATTCTCAATTATTAGTTCAATATTTCATTTTTAGTCAAATTATTATACATTGACTTCCCCCATCTAAATTTCGCTTTCTTTATTTTTTTACTTTAAAAAAACGTTGAACTTATTCTTAAAGTGAAAATCACTGGAGTGCGAAAAATTTTGTCAATTAAAATTACAAAGCAGTGAAAAAAGGTATCTGCTTCGGCCAGGAGTCAAACCTAGGGCTTCTTTTTGCTGGGACGGCGGCTTAATTAACTTCGCCACCGAAGCCTCAGCCGATACCCTTCTCCACTGCTCTGTTAAGGTGTGTCTCAGGTCGAATATCGAAATCATAGATATTGATGTTATTAATCGATAGGTAAGTATTATGTCAAATTATCATACATTGACCTTCTCCATCTAAATTGGGCTATCTACGTTTTTTTACTTTATAGAAATTTCGCCCTTATTTTTATAGTAAAAATCGCTGGAGTGCGAAAAACTTTGTCAATTAAAATAACAAAGCGGTGAAAAAAAGCTTCAGTGGCAAAGTTGGTTAACACGCTTTTCCGATAAGAAAGAGGCCCAGGTTTGACTCCTGACCGAAGTGGATACTTTTTTTTACTGCTTTGTAATTTTAAATAATAACGTTTTTCACACTCAAGCAATTTTCCAGGTAGTGCAGAATATTTTATTAGTTAAAACCAAATAAAATTAATAATATCAAAAGAAGCAGTACTCAAGAAAAATATAACATTGACCATGGAGAAAGAAAAGGCACGTTGAAACATATATTTTACAGAGCCTAACACTCTTTTTTTTCTTTCCCTGATATATAATAAAAAAAAATATTTGGGCAGTCTGCTAGTCCATTAGCCATCACTCAGCTTGAGAACCAAATCCATAAATGTCCAGTTCTTACCAGATGATGAAGTTAAATAGTAACAATTGATTATTTGACAAAAATTGATAGCAGAGTGTGGTTGAATCTGTTATTATTCGTTTGTTTCTTATATGTTTGCTTCGTGCTATTTTTAAAGAAACAATGAAGATCATTTAGAAAAGCTTGTTTATAAATGTCGTGTAATACCTCATATAGTACAGTGAGCGTAGACATGTGCCTGATGCACCTTTGCGAAGGACATGATGAATGCAGTATTTCATTATTGTAACAGACGAAAATAGGCGTTTAAAGGTTGCGAGTTAAAGGGGAAACGTTACTGTTTACATCAGAGATAAAACATATGTAAATTTGGCTTACGTATGATGCAATGATTAAACGCGGTCGTATGGGGAGAAGCAAACAGTAAACATACGACGTGGATATCGATTCGCCTTCTTTGTGAAGTCATCGAGGCAACTTCTTTTAGGCGCGAGAAGCTCGCGGCCGTCAAGCCACCAGTTGTTATCATAGACCTTGATAGGAGCGAGAAGTTACGGTTGCACTGAAGGTCGAAACTAGCGTGCACAGATGCAGGTCTGGGGCCGTTCAGGTTGAAAAGTAGTCTCGATGACACGAAGAATTGAGCTGTGATGTTTCCTTTCATATCAATTGGTACAGTTTTTGAATTTGGCGGTTTGCTCTTTCATTATCGACATACAGTGCCCCAACATCGAAGCTCGTGAGAAACAGGCGAAATACGTGGTATGGAACTGCGGTAGAACGGGGGGGAGGAACGAGCACGGTGGCGCAAGGGGCACGACGCTCACTCGCTGGAGCGAGCGGGAGATGTTCACGGGCTGCGAGCGAATAAGGTGCGTATAACGCCTGAAAGGCTTTGTACAAAATTAGTGAATATATTTCTTTTTATAAAATAAATTGTGTGTTTTAATTGTCTCTCCTGGTGATTCCTGCTTTCGGCTGGTTCCATCGTCAACAATTATAATTAAAATAATAAATGAATAAATAAATTAAAATAGATTAAACAATAAGCAATAAAATAAGCAAGTAATGATAACTGTTATAAAATAAAAAAAAAGTGAAAAATAAGATAACATTGTGTATTAAATAAAAGTAAAAAACTAAAAGTTAGTGATCTCTTATACAACACAGACAGATACACACTTACGAGACAAAATAAATTTACTATTCCTATCCTGAACCTGCTAACCAGAGCGATTCATCTCTTTAGTCCTCCTTAAGTAGTAGTCATTACATACCCAAGATCTGCTAACTAGACCAGTGTTTCTATTCATACCCTGAATCTGCTAACCAAAGTGGCTTATCTCTATAAGTCTTGATAACATAGTGAACAGACTTAATCCTAAATCTGCTACTTAAAGCGATCCACCAAAATAACAAACACATATTGACGGTACCTACGAAAACAGTAACAAGTATATAAGTGCGAAGAAAATAATTACATTCCAAAAAATTTGGAAGAAAAAAATATATACTTAAAAGTACGAAAAAAACTAATTTAGCTATTGAAGTGTGGATAATAAAATGACTTCTTTTAACTGTGGGGCGAAAAAATATCTTCCAAAAAATTTGAGGAATAAAAAGTTATGAACTGCAAAGTGTGGCTGAAAAACATTAAAGCAAAAAAAGTGTGGCAGAAAAAATCACAAGCTCAAAATTGGCGGTGAAAAAAATGACAGCCTAAGAATTTAGACAAGTACAATTTTTTCTGTAAAGTGCAACGAAAATATTACAGCTACACAAGGACAAAGAAGAAAATGATTTGGTAGGAACGGGTCATAAAATTAAGTATTCATTAAAATATACAGTAGAAAAAATTACTTTTCAAAATGTGCAGTAAACAAAATGTAATAACTGTACATTACGTGATTAATCAATTGAGTATCTATAATGCTTTCACTGGTATATCTTGTGCAATATATTTGTTTTACTTTTTTTACTAAACTTTACTATTTATGTGATCAGTCACACAAACTTTAGGATTTCAATAAAGAATTTTTATAATATTAGGTTACGCTTATTATTTATTCTTCTAAATTTCAATTAATGACCAAAACAGAAACAATAATCATATCCATTTTTGCTTGTGTAAAAAGTTTTAGAGTACCCTAGAGAAAACATTCGTCTAGGTGTGTCAGTTTATAGACATGCGTAATAAGTCAGATATCAGAATTTTTTGTACTTATTCTAATAAACGTATTAAGAATTATTTTATAATATAATAAATAACAAGCCAAAAAATTATTTCCTAGCAACCTGAATCAAACAACCTAACAGACTTACTGGCCATTCTAGAAAAAAATTAAATATCAATAAATAACCTAAGGGCCAATTAACTAATGATCCAGAGTGCTCATTACCTACTTTTTTAAATAAAATAATGCTTAATAATAATACAAGTGCTAATTACCCAATGACCTGGGGCACTTACTGACTCTACTCTCTAATGAATAATGAAATGTTAATAAGCTATCCTAGCGCTAGTCACCCGACAGCCCTAGACGCTTACTAACCACTCAAATGAATAGTTAAATGTTGATTAATAACACAAGCTGAATTGCCCTGATTACCTAAGGCACTTATTAGTCCCTCTAATAGATAATTAAAAAATTAATAATAACACAAACACTTATTACTCGATAACCCAGAGTGCTAACAAGCCACTTTAATAGGTAATAAAATGTTAATTAATAACACAAATGCCAATCACCCAATGAACCAGTGAGCTTACTAGCCACTTTAATGAATAATTAAACGTTGATTAATAATACACGTGCCAATTACCCGATGACTAGGTGCCCTTACTAGCCACTTTGATAAATAAATAAATTTAAATAACAATACCAGCTCCTATTACCCAATGACCCAGGGAGCTAACAAGCCACTTTAAAAAATAATTAAATGATAAGTTAAATCAGAAGTGTTAACTACCTGATGATCCAGGATACTTACTGGCAACTCTATTCAATGATAAAATGTTACACAATAACACAAGCCTCTATTACCCAACGAGCTAGGATACTCACTGGCCACTTTATGAAATAATCAAATGGTAATATTAACACAAGCGCCTATGACTAGATGATCTGGAACTTTTACTTGACACTGTAATGAATGATAAAATGTTGAATAATAATACAAGAGCCAATAACCTTATAAGCTGTGGTACTTTCTGCCCACTCTATTAAAAAGTAAAATGTTAAATAATAACACAAGTGCCAACTACTTTATAGTCTGGGTGCTTATTTTTCACTCTAATAAATGATAAAATTTTACTCAATAACACAATCGTTAGTTACCTGGTCAGCTGGGGTCCTTACTTAGAACTTTATTAGATAATACAATATTAAATAACTAGATAAATGCCTATCACCTGATGACTTAAAACGCTTACTAGCCACTCCACTAAAAAATAAAATTTTAAACAATATCACAAGCGCCTATAACTTAATGATTAGGGGCGCTTACTAGCCGATGTAATAAATAACTTAATGATAAGTCATAACACAAGCGCAAATTACCTAATGACTTAGGGAGCTTACTAGCCACTGTAATAAGCAATTAAATGTTGATCAATAACACAAGTGACAATTATCTGAAGACTCAGTGAGCTTACTGGCTACTCTGATGAATGATAAAATGTTACACAAAAATACTAACCCCTCTTACCCGACCAGCCGGGGTACTTACTAGCCTTTCTATTGAATAATAAAATGTTAAATACGACCACAAGTGCCTATTACTCGGTGACCTGGAGCGCTTACTCGACACTCTAATAAATGATAAAATGTTGAATAATAATACAAGAGCTAATTATCTGATAAGCTGGGGTGCTTACTGGCCACTCTAGTAAATAATAAAAAGTTAAATGTTACTCAATAATCTTGGACACTTATTTGCCGCCGTAATAAATAATAAAATGTTCATAAATAACATAATCGTTAATCACCCGGTCAGCCGAGGTGCTAACTCAGAACTTTATTAGATGATACAATGTTAAATAATTAGAGAAGTGCCAATAACCTGATGACTTGAAGTGCTTACTGGCCACTCAACTTAATAATAAAATATTAAATAATAACACAAGTTCCTATGACTTGATGATCAGGGGCGCTTACTAGCTACTATAACAAATAATAAAATGTTGATTAATAACACAAGTGCCAATATTACTAGTATGGATTTTTAATTACTAAGCACTTAGAGTTGTAAAAAAAATTGAGTCTTTGACTTGAAGAAGCTTTAAAATTTACTAAAGCTACAAACAACAAGCAAATTGCCTGTTATTTAATTATGAAAGATATTCTAAAATAATATCATTGAAAAACCACTTAATCTTCAATAATAATCCCAGAGAATTGCTTATTAATATTGTACCGAACAATAAAGATTTGAAAAGACAATCTTAAGAATCGACAAACCAGGATGTACAGCAAATAAATTGCTTCATTTGTAATAAAAGGAGAAAATTTTGAACTAACGAATTTCTTACAATCCACTTAAAACAGTGCATGCTACCAGAGAATTAACTGTTGCCGCAATATTTACTTAACATGGACGACCAAAAAGCAAACAAAAAATGACGGATTCAAGACTTGACATTGTTCCTTGGAATGTACTATAGTTTTATTTTAAATATAGACAATAATTCGTTGTTAACATTTGCAAAAGTTATTGCTAAACAATTAAATATGCTGAAGAGTAACATCAGGCTTGGCTTTAAGGAGGCTTCAGCGTTTTAAAACGTAGCCACTTATGTTTTTAAAATTTTGCTGTTATGTTAACAAAATTCTCTTAGTGAATCTGATGCAAGAAAATTCTGTAGTCAACTATATAATATCCGAAAAAATTCCTTTCGGGAGTCGTTAATTTAGCAAGTAATCTTGTGGGAATGGTCAATAAAAAACTACTATAGCTCCAAAAGTGAGCTAGAAACTCTCAAAAAAAATATGTATTTATACTTTATTTATCGTAATTTCTGTTTGAATTCAAAACGTTTTCTGTTGTTCGCATGATGTTTGATTAATTATATCTTAAGTGATTTATTATCTGCTGCGCATACGCATTTGACAATTACCGAGTTTTCATCCTTGCTCGTGTCGATATTTCAATATTTTATGAGATACTCAAACTTTTAAAATATTACAATATTTGGTTTTATTATTTAATAATCATTATAAATAGAAAAGTATATTTTTTATAATCCACATAATTTGTTGGGAAGCAGATATTGAGATCGAAAATGAACGACAGTATCCCGCAAATATGGTAGTTTTCTTAGACAAGCACCATCGTCTCTGAGGCTATTTTGTGGTCAGAGAGTCCTGCAAAGCAATCCCGAAGAACGTAAGGTAACCTTAGAGCGATGGCACTTAAGTGTCGAATTCTACTTTTCCTACCGAGGGCACACCAAAAATGCCTGAGGTAGGAAAATTACTTTAAGTAATTTGTTCTGAAATTTTTGAAACAAGTATAGTTCAACCTAGACGTCCAGAAACAATCATTTGTATATAATTATTCCTCACCTGTAACATAATTAAAAGTCAAATTGCAACCCAAACAATGTGCATACTCAGAACCTTATTAACGTGCTAGTTAATTTCAAGCGAAAGTTTTCTATATCAATGTATCCAACCAGTATTATGTATGATTTTTTACTACATTTTTATAGAAAAAATTTGTTTCTATGCACATGTTTAATAATATTTTTCGCAGCAGATTTTAATGATACAATTATCTTCGTAGCGCACTTTCATAAAGTAATGTTTTTTGCCACCGATTTTAATGATATAAAATTTTTTTCACCGCACTTTTTTATAGTGTGTATTTTTTTCACGGCACATAGTGATATATTTTGTTTCGCCGCACATTTTGGTGGTGTGATTATTTTCACCGCACATTTTAGTAATATAATTTTTTTCAACGCACGTTTTAGTGGTATAATTTTTCTTACCGCACATTTTAGTGATATAATTTTTCTTGCCACACATTATGAGGGATCATTATTTTTGCGATACATCTTAAAAACATAACTTTTTTTGCTGCAATGTTTTTAAAATCATTATTTTGACTGCATTTTCTTGGTGTAATTTTTTTCGCCGTGATTTTCATCAGTAATTGTTTTCATAGGCACCATCGATGTACCCAAATAGATTCGCACTTCATATTGTTAGTTATAAAAGAAGAATTTTTAACGATGGAGTGAGGATTAAATATAATCTAATAATTTTACTTTTGAATTGATCAATTGAGTTTCATAAAATAATATATAACCAAACCCTAGACAAAAAAGAATGTCATAGAAAAAAGGTTGGAGTTAATTAATTATTAAATACCACATTATCATAACTTCCACTAATTAAATACTAAGTTATCGGTAAATATAATAAATAATTTTAAATCAGTAATCAGCAAAAAATATAACAATTCGATTATCTTCGCAAAAAGGAAACTCAAAATTATAAAAATGAAAAGTCTAGAAATTTAATATTAATTCGGAACTTATAACAATTTTACCTAGATTTTTTCATAATTTATAGGCACATAAATTGTGTGTTACGCATACAGGTCACACCTATGGGTATAACAATATTATTTACCGTGTAAGGTCGCAGTGTATATATTTTTAAGAATGTGTAATCGTAGTAAACAAAAAACAGGTACAGACAACTATACTTCAATAAGACCAGTGTTGGGTCCATCGGATTACTTTCAGATGCCTATAGATATAGGCGTGCGTCAGTATACAGTGTCAGAGGAAAACTTAGAGGAAAACTTTTAATTATGTCGGAGAGACTTCATCTGTAGCATTAGAGTTGTTGTATGCAACGGACTGCACGTAGAAGTGAATATAAACATAGTGCGCAGCATTCGTAGTCTCCTCAGATTTTAAGCTCACACTTTTGGCTATAATAGCCTATCAAGTATATGCTCTTCCATACATAATACACGAAATCTGCACTCCTACCGTATTTATACATCATGAATTCATATAAGACCCAGTCAGATTAAACAGATCCAAACACCTTATATGAGCAAGCATATGAGTACTGTGTCGGTACTTACAGTATAGTTGGCAATACGACGTCACCGCTTGAATTAACATACACTCTCATAAATGCGCAGGAATACAAACACAGATTCAAACACTATTAACAATGCATATACTAGTCAGTAGCCAAGAGTAGATACAGCGATAGTGTATTTGAGCGTGCTGTAAGTCGAATACTTTCATTCAACGCAGAAAGAGATTTTAATCACGCCCTAGATCATGGTAGCATAGCAATTAAAATACATAGCTACACATGCCATATAAAAATTATCTGCGCTGTATACTTCCTTTCTTAAAGTAGATAGTGACTTATGCAGACTTTACGTGCTTCTAACATACATATCAATAACATGGTAGAATTATGTGGACGCACACATAACTCCACTTTTGTTCTCATAATTACCCTTACATACATGTGATTTTCCGCACAAGTCATCTCTTCATAAACATATACATATAATTATAGATAGTGACTTATGCAGACTTCACGTGCTTTTAATATACATACGAGGTGTGATCAAAAAGTAAGGCGACTTTTTTAATTGCGCACGCTCTTTATACTCTAACTTCAAAATTTTTTTTATTATTTTGGTACACTAGTCTCGATCATATGTTCATAGTTTTGACTATATAGCATGTGTTGTTTTTATGTAAGAGACTTAAAGGTTAGACTCGTGTTTGCGTACTCGGTGATTTCTTTTTGTTGAAAATAATGGAGCAAAGAGTTTGTAGTTATTTTTGTGTTAAAAATGGTATTAAGTGCTCAAAAACTCTTGAAATATTAACAGTGGCCTACGGTGAGTCAACTATAAGCAAAAAAATGTTTATAAGGGGTATAAGTTATTCCAAGAGAGCCGAGAAAATGTTAATGATAAACCTCGCTCTGGGTGACCCTGCACGTCAAACACCGACGAAAATGTTCAGAAAGTGAAAGAAATGGTGCTAAAAGATCGTCGAATCACGATTAGACAAATAGCTGATGATCTTGAAATATCGTTTGGCTCATGCCAATCAATTTTGACGGATGTTTTAGGTATAAGACGTGTATCCGCGAACACCACGATAATGCACCTGCGCACAAGTCGTTATTAGTTAGTAGTTTTTTGGCCAAAAATAGTACTTCCATCATGCCTCAGCCACCATATTCACCAGACTTGGCTTCCAGTGACTTTTTTCTCTTCCCAAAATTGAAAAACCCTATGAAAGGATGAAAATTTGCCACGATTGAGGAGATTAAGGCTACATCGCTGGAGAAGCTCAAAGCAATACCTAAAATAGCATTTCAGGAATGTTTTGATAACTGGAAAAAAAGTTGGCACAAGTGCATTGTATCTGAGGGGGATTATTTTGAAGGGCATAACATAGTTTTAGATGAATAAATAAATTTTTTTTTATAAAAATGAAAAGTCATCTTACTTTTTAATCACACCTCGTATATCAATAAGATATTAAAATTATGCGGACATCCACATAATTCCACATTTGTCCTTATAATTACTCTTACATACATGTAAGTGTCTGCATAAGTCACGTCTTCATAAACATTTACATAGTAGCCCCCTGCACGCTGTGCGCGTCAACCCCCCAACCATTATGCTAACTTAATTAACGAAGTAATGGACCTGTTATATAATCGAGTACAACCAACAAGTCACATCTTTATCCCTGTAAAATTTTTTTACTAAATTTGTTCTACTTTTCTTGATGATGTTGCCAATTTTTCAGTCAATTTTCAATATTCATACAACATATAATTTCGTATAACTATATTTTATTATATGGTCAATACAAATAGACTTACAGCTTACGCATTGGGAGATAAAAATTTTATTATAAAGATTTTTTGTGATAGCAGAATGTACATGTGTACATGAGAATATAAATCAAAATATTCTTTAATTATTATTAAAAATTATAATAACAATAGTTTTTTGTAAATAAGATCACAAAAGTTAATTTATATTGAGATTCACAATAGTCATACATCAAAAATTGCACGGTCTACACAATTAATTGAGTCTTAAGTTATTTATACAAAAACCGAAAAAATTTTATAGGAGCAATGGTGTATTTGTCTCAGAAAATTAAAGTATGAAATATTAATTATTTTAAATTTTGCATTATAAATTGTTATAAATTGATATTTACGACAATTTTTGTAATATTAAAATTTTGAAACCAAAAGTAAAGGATGTCCTATTTTTGAATTTTGTAAGATTAATTTTAACTAAACTTCAAAGTTTTTAAGATCAAAGTTAAAGTTATAATATGTATAAAAAGTTTTGTTGTGGGAGTATTTCTATTTTTTTTAACTAAGAACTTAAAAATACAGTGTCATGACGAATAAGTAATTTATTTTTTTTTTTACTTGTTCAAAGTCTAATTTTTAAAACGGATTTTAGTGTATTTGAAAAGTAAATCCAAACAGAAAAAAAAAATTATAAAGAAAGAACTTGGACAAAAATATAATTAATTCGTTAACGATCAATAACCTCTTGCCATACAATATTCTCAATGTTTAATTAATCCTCCGAATCGTTTTGTTTAAATACATTTTGAGGATTTTTACATCTTGATAGCAATACGTACAGTTGTCCAAGAGAAAATGGAGGTCTTTCGTAGCAAAATCCTAATTTCTCAAAACTATAACCTTGTAATTTATTAATTTTTATGGGAAAAGCTAGAACTATTTAAACTGTTTTCTGTGTATAATTAACGGGAAAAATATTTTTACTGGTATTAAAAGTAATTCTAGGTTTAAAATCGCTCTTACTGTATTTTTTGCTACTTATTATTTCTCCCTTTAAATTGTATTCTAATATCTTTTTTAAACGTAGTATAATGTTATAACACAAACCATTAAATGTAGTCAAGTTTCTCATCAACATAACAATAGCGTATGTTATTTTTGTTTTCAAACATAAACGGGTTATCCTTCATGTATATAATTTAGAGTTTATTTTGGAAAATTTGTTTGTTTTAACTTATGTCATACTGTCCTTTTAATAAGACTCAAAATTTGATAATTTAAAATATACAAGCGTTCGTTATTAGGTATAAAAATGACTCTTTTTAATTAGCTACTTTTACCAACCCCATACGTTTAGTTACAAATAATATCAGTTGTTCATCCCTGAGAAATTTCAAGAGACTGTATGGTTCTTTTTCTAATGTCCATTAACAATAATAAGAATTGTTTATCTGTACACCACATACTACTTTTCAACTTCAAAATTTTCAAGTGTTTCCATAAAAATAAGCACTTATAGTTTAACTAATTATATAATAACTATACAATAAAATTATAGAATTTCTACAACCATGCTTTATTACTGAAAGTATTTGTCTAAAATCACTTCCTAAAATGAATCATTTCCACCAAATAGAAAATTATCATTACATAAATCTCTTACAGTTTTATCTACTATTTCCGAAGCTTTTCTAAGGATTATTGAAGCTTCACCTTCAATGATTACATTTACTTCTTCTGATTTTTTTGATTAGTTTCGTATTAATAAAAAACTTTTGATGTTATTTGAATCTAATAAAAACTAAAATGTTCTATGACTTATTATCTCTTTTATTAATATAATTTAAAAAATTCAATACTGTTGGGTCCAGTATATTTTAATAATTCAAGAAAATTTTCATCTATCTACAAATATTTTATATTTAATGTTGTTATCCGTAATTTTTAAATTAGCAAATTTTATAAATTTTATTTTGAAAAATCAAAAATAAAAAAAATAAAAACGTAATCATCTGTTTTTTATATGTGTATCTGTTTTTCATATGTACCTAAATTTTGTTCAGGTATTTCCTAGCTAGAAGAATAAAAATTGAAAAAAAAAAGATTCATAGATTTTATTAATTAAAAAGTTAAAACATTTATTTGATAGATATACCTGGCCACACAATGCAGTTAAGGTAAAAATATATCATTGATCCTAAAGAATTACTTAAATAGTCATAATAAAAAATTGTGTTTAAGTTTGCAAGATTTATTTATCTATAATAAATGCAAAACAAAATTTTGGAACACTGAAAAATTAAGAGATCATAAAAAGACACATCAAACATTTTTATACGTTTGTGATTTTTGTAAAATTATATTTACTTTAAAACAAAATTTCGTTAGGCATCAAAAGGAACATTTATAAAAAAAAATATTCGCATGCATACATAGTAAAAAAAAATGTTAAAGATCAACATATTAAAATAGAGATATAAAAATTCTTAGTTGATATGAAACGACACAAATCTTAACAAAATATGGAAAAAGATTTTCAAGATTAGATAATTAAAAAAAAAATATCAAAAATCGCAATTGGTAAATTCATAGTGTATAAGTTTCTCAAAATAAATTTATTTATACTTTTTTATTACTACAGGACATTATTTTTAAAATTTTACTGTCATACAATTTAGATGACTTTAAAATTTATCTTATGTACTGTCTTACGATGTAAAGTCTTTTTAACAATGTATTGTGTACTACGCTCGAATTAAATAGCGCAATTAAATCAATAACCCAACAAAATGTAATCTTACCGTAAAACTCTGAAGAGGTGTTTTAACTGCAGAGAAGGGTGGGGGATGGAGAAGGATGGGTAGAGGATGGGTGGGGGAGACATGGGGGACACATGGGGGATAGAAAAGAATGAAGGAGGATTGAGGGGGAAGTAATAAATTATTAAAACAGCAAGAAAACAAACAATTTACAAGGTAATTTGAGGGGGATGGGTGAGGGACGGAGGGAGATGAAAGGGGTGTTGATGGGGATTAGAAGCTAAATCCCCTAAAAACGACTATACGTCATAGCAAGATATATATACTAGTTGGGCTGACGCCCCCTGCGTGTTCCGCGCACCAACCCCCCACTAACAGATTGAGTAGACAAATTAACGACATTACTCGTGTATTCATGAATGCAGGCTGAAAATAAGTTAACAACAGCAGAATAGGTGACTCACAAAGGAGTTGACAAAACATATAATAAACTTAATATAATTAAATTAACATAAATATTAATTTTTTAATAGTATTTTAACATACTATTAGAGACGGTCTTCCATTACACGAATGAAAATTAAAAATAAATGCTATAGAAGGGTTAATAAGAACTGTAAGTATATCAGATGGTCACTGTAGAGGCACAAGATTAAAAATAACAAAATTATTTAAGTATGATATAGAAGCAGAAATAATCATGGGAGAAGCGAAAGCAAAGTTTATAATCCTAAAATAACATTAAATACTGGCACCTTATTATCATTACCTTTTGTCTGCTATAGAAAACAGTTTCCCTTTGTATTAGCATGTTCTATATTTATTAAAAAATCAGAAAAACAGAGTTTTGATTCTTTAGGATTGTATATTAACAAACCGTTATTCTCTTACGGATAATTAAACGTTGCTTTATTAAGATATAAGAATCCAAGAAGAATTTATATTTAAATTGCATCCGAGAATAAATCGGAAATTAAAAATATTTTTTAGCTAGAAATTTTTCAGTTAATGATTTGTTAGTATATATCAGTGCCCTCCGGTGAATTTGGAAATTTAAAGTGATCAGTAATCCGTTGGGGGCGAAATGTGAGAAAATAAATAAATACAAGTAAAGTGTATTTAAATTTTCTTGCGATTTATTGATGCGCAACGTTTCGCTGACGATATGCGTCAGCCTCATCAGGCGCAGGTACGCAAGAATTCGTAAGTTTGGAGAATTCGTGAGTCGACAGCACGACAGGTGACGAGTAAGTCAACCAAACTTACGAATTCTCGCGTACCTGCGCCTGATGAGGCTGACGCATATTGTCAGCGAAACGTTGCGCATCAATTAATCAACGCAAGAAAATTTAAATACACTTTACTTGTAATTATCTATTTTCTCACATTTCGCCCCCAACGGATCACTGATCACTCTAAATTTCCAATTTTTCAGTTATTCAAAAATGTGTAACTTTGAAGATCGTCTAATTAAAACAGACATATGATAATTAATAAAAACCATGAAAAACAAATATGTGAAAGATGTGAAAAGGGTTTTGAAAGAACAGATGGGTTGAAATGACACAAAATGTTACGACATCAAGCTAACAAAATGAATTATTGTTTTAAAAGCTTAATTGTGTTTGTCTATTTAGTTATACCTCCTCCTGAATTCTGTCTTTTACTTAATAAAGTCCTCAAGTTATCAAGAATTTTATATTTGGGTAAAGGAGACATGGACCAGAAAGAGATTTGAAATGTAACAGTTCAATTATGTTCAACAAATAATGGTACTCCAGAGGTAGGAAGCGAATATACAGATAGAGACCTATGATCAGTGACTTAAAAAAATCCTAAGAACGAGGTACGACTTAGGTACTGAATTGCGTGTATTTTTTAAGATTTATGATGATAAAACATTAGATAAATAAGTTTTTTATTGTAGGGGAAGGGGGAGGGGGAATTAATAATCAGAACCAAAATCTTATTTCAACAACATTTTCAAGGGAATTTCAAAAACAATAAAAAAGTTGATATCATGGAAATCAATAAAATACTAATAACTATGAGCCAAATAATTTTAATCGATATAACAACGAGAATCCTTACAGTCATTATGCACAGCAAAATTTGAATTTTAACTCTAGAAACAACTAATCTGGTTATCAAGGCCAGACAAATAATGATAATAGATACCCACATAATAATGATAATGATGGTGATCATAATAATGATGATTGTTATGGTGTTACAACAATTACAACCAAAAAAATTTTCATTCTAATTATCAGAGGCAAAATTTTTGGAATTGACAACAGCCGAGAGACAACTATTCACCACATTGTTTAAACTTGCAGGTGGCTCAACCCTAACGTCGTATAGAGGTGAGGCTACATCGTATCAATCAGAAATAAACACCGAGTACTACAGCTTAGATAATGAGTATTCTAACCGAATCAGACCCATTCACATCGTTGCGTGCCAAGAACTTGGTGTAGACGATGAGCCCACAACAATAAGATTGTCAGTCCTAGAAAGTTAAAATCTTTTCATCATACTCATGTTTGACAATGGTGCCAGTACAAACTTCATCGGATTATATAATAACAGAACAGTTGTGCCCATATTTATGCGTAGAGACTAGTGAAATTATTAATTTTACCAGAATTAAACCCTGCACAGTTGAAACTAAAGAAACAACGTATATAACTATGCAAGGAAAACTTACAAATTTTTATGTGAATCCTAACAGTTTTCCCATGAAAGATGGCTTTCCATTAGGTCGAAACTTTTGTAAAGAATGACGAGATACATTTTCATATTATCATGATGCTATAGTATTAGATGATGACGTAATGAATCTTATTTTTTTTTAAGAACTCCTGAAGAAATAAAGCATTTAAAGAGGGTTGAAAAAGGGTTAGAAAAGGTCACAAAGCAATAAATAAATATATGTATATAAACTTAGCATTGTAGAGCATAACCATTCATTGATATTTTATTAACGTTTAATATTTGATTGTCCTGCTGACAGCCTCTCCAGAATGAAAATTTATTTGGGTGCTCAGACAACGCGTAAGAAATGAGAACGGTTAATGTAATATTATGGTGATGATTACTAATCAGGATGATGTTATGAGTTAAAAAGATCCAAGGAAACTTTTACCCATTGAAGACATTGCACCAAAATTTGATCCTGATACAAGTAGCGAGTATGAGAGATCCGTGATCAAAAATAAATAATGTAGAATAAGAGACCTAAAAGGACTTGTGCGTGCTAAATACGTAAACCTCAAAGAACGAAACCGGATTTATCGATGGATTTCCAGATTTCCAGAAATCTTTTTAGTACCAGGAGACGCTTAACCCTGTAATAATTATGTTGCGCGTAAAATCCTGACAGCAAACAACATCCCTATTAACACTAAATAATATAGTCACCCACCGGTGCATACAGAAGTCTTAGAAGAGCTTGTAGCTAAAAAACTTAACGATGGAGTAACTGAGCCCTCGTCATCACCGTATAACTCATCTCTCTTGAGTGTTCCAAGAAAACTTGACTACCATAGAAATCCAAGAAAGAGGTTAGTTATTGGTTTCCGAGAACTTAATAAAAAGACCATTGGTGATGCACATCAATTACCTGACATCCCAAATATTATGGATTAGTTGGGATGATCGGTATATTTTTCAGGTTTCGATTGAGCAAGTGGATTTTAACGAATTCCTATGGCTAAACATGATAAATATACGATAGCATTTATGATACCCCATAGACATTACCAATACAGATGAATACCTACAGACTTGAAAAACATACCTGCTACATTCCAACAACTAATCAATCTTTTTATTAAGAAGTTTATTAAATGTTGACATGTTGGTGTATTCAGATGATAATATTATTTACGCAAACGATCTAGTAGACCATGTTCGTTAAGTTAGCTCACTTTTTAACCAGCTAAGTTTACTGAATAAAGTACTTTAGTCAGATAAAGCTAAATTTTTGCAAAAAGAAGTGACATTTTTTTTGTATACAGTAAGTCAACAAAAAATTTAACTAGACCCTAAAGAGATACAACCTGTTAGAGAACTTTCTCAACCAAAAACTATGAAAAATACAAAAAACTTCTTAGGGCTATCATGATATTATCAACGTTTCATTAAAAAATTTTTAAAAATATCTGAGTCATTATCAGATTTATTGAAAAAAAAAAAAAAAACAAATTTTATAGACCAAAGAGCAAGAATAGAGTTCTCAAATACTAAGAGACCATCTATGTCAAAGTCTACTACAATTTTCCAACTTCAGTAAATCATTTAACTTAACAACAGACATATCTATTAAAGCAGTAGTAAGTCAAGGAAAAGATGAGTTTGACTATCCATTTCAATTTGTATTTATTAAAAAGAAAGTTCGTTTTTGTAGCTGATCATAAGCCATTAAATTAGATGCATACAAGAGAAGACCCAGGACAGCGTTTAATGTGCTATATGTTTAAATTCACCGATTATAAATACACTTTTAAATACAAGCCAGAAAAATTCAATACCAATGCTAATGCATTATCTAAAAATCGAGTAAGACCATTTTTGTATGTGGGAAAACAATGTAAGTAATGCATTACCATTGTTGAGAGTAATGATGATGGGTGAGAAAAAAAGGTGAAAAGAGGAAAACAGAACTACATAGTCAGAAGAAATAAATAGTAAGATCATCTTATTTGAAGACTACAAGTGTAAAGCATTGCCAACAACTTTTAAGAAGACAGTGGAAGTAACAAGACCTAAAAACATGACCAAACCAGAAATAAATGTACCTGAATTGGCTAAAGGCCCTAGACAACCCCTTGCATTACGGCAAAAATCGACTGAAATGAAAGTAGACTTAAATACAGATACTGACTCAGACTCAGACGCGACAAATACTGTAATCTTTGTTACAATCATTTTACTTGGGCAAGGTTCAAACGATGACGTTGTTAAAGACCAATCTGAAAATACAACAAGCAATATTGATAAGGTTACTTATCAAGAAATACAAGAATTGTCAAAAAATTTAACCACTGTCTTCAAGAATATTTTTAGAAGTCTAACGACTACAATAAACCTGAGCAAGCTGATACGTACTTTTTATCAGTAACAAGATTTTCTGATGGAGATGAGCTGGATTTCGAAATTCAGGACATATTAATCAAAATGGACCCTAATGACTTCGATAGTTTTAACAATTTTGTATTAGATAAAAAAATCGCAGACTGATCAAAGCATACAAATGAAATCTCTATTTAATAAAGATACGATTTTAAGAAAATATATAACGCGTGGAAAATTATATATTAACCCTCATATTCAGGAAAATACACCCTTAAGTTCTGGTACACCGACGCACACGAGAACTTCTGTTATTGCAAAAAACAGACCAACCAAAGCACTGGAACAAATAACCAAAGAAACCTTAGACACTTTAAATTAAAACAACAACAAACAAACAAACTGCAGTAAAAGTTAATTTTGAATCAAAGTGTTGCATCAGATTGTATGGTACTATACGTATACCCTTCTCAAACAATCAATTGATACAAACAACAGTATGGAAAGGTATATGTGAGTCTTCGTGATAGTAGCAGTAGTACTAACGATTATAAAAACGTAAATACAACTAAGCTAAAAACCAATGTCAGTACCAACATATATTACCTTACATACGAAAGAAACAACGTAGTTTATTTTATTGGAAAAAATTGTCAACCAGTTACATGTGTCTCAACACTGTTGAGATCGATAGGTGCACTGGACCCTTATTACTTAGAATCAAAGAAACTAAAAGTTAGCCAAATAGCAGTAACACCTTATGGGGGAGATAATACAGGCTTACTGTCAATTATTAGTGAAACACCAACCAATTTAATGTCTTTAGAAAGTCTGACAAAAGCTTTTAAATCACACAGGAAAAAATAATTTAGACGAAATCTCAAGACTCTCCAAATTTCGAGAAAGGGAGATCTTACAGACAAATTAGAACGTGAATTGATAGCAGAATTATCATAAACAACTTTTGATTAAGCAACTCTACAAACTACTGTCTATTACGGTAAAACTGATTTTACGAAAATCCAGAAACGTAATGAAATAATATAAGCACTACATAACAGCCCTGTTAAAGGACATAAGCAATTAGATTTATTTTATCGGAAAATAAGAGAATGATTTTATTTGCCAGGTATGAAAAATTATATTCTGAAATACGTCCGACAATGCAGTAAATGTCAAAAAATATTAAACGGATGAAAACGAGAGAATCCCTAGTACTTATGAATACACCTATTGAAGCTTTTAATCAAGTTACTACTAATAATCTGTCGGTAAATTAAGGATACGCCAAATGGTGATTGCCATTTGTTAACCATACAGTGGAATTTGACGAAGTACATTACATTCGTCCCTGTACTAGATCTAAGATTGAGCACGCTCGCCAATGCACTAGTACAAAATCTCATATAAGTTTACAGTACGTCTAGAGCAATTTTATCTGATAGACATGCTACATTTAAATCTAATATAACAGAACAACTCATGAGAACCTTAATGACAAATCATCTCACTACATATCATCCCGAAACAAGTGAATCACTAGAACAAAGTCATGCTGCCTTAGCTGACTTTATAAGAGCTTACTCTGAAACTTATGATGACTGAGACAGTTTGGCCAAATTTTGCAGCTTTCACGTATAATATGAGTATACATGCAGCAACAAAATCAATACCCTATGAACTAGTTTTTGTAAGAGTAGCACGGTTGCTCTTGAAAGTACGTAAAGACGGAAGGTTAAGAACCAATCCATTATACTTATAAGATCTTGTAAAGCGACTTAAAAACATGCTAATTGCGGCAGAATATTAGCAAATAAAAATAAAAAAAAAGTAAAAATAAGATACGATAAAAAATTAAAGCCTCTGAATGTTAAACTACGAGAACAGGTTTGGGTAAAGAAAGAATTACGTTTCAACAAGTTTGATTGCTGTTGTGATGAGCTCCTAAAAGTTAAAGCAGTCTTAAAGGAGAAGAATCTATGACTTAAATAAAAATAATGATAAAATTACACGTCGACACACAGATACATTAAAAGTTGTTTCCCAATAATAATATCCCTGTAAGAATTATGAATGACATGTCTCCCAGCGAAAAAAAAAAACGATGCAGATGACATTCGCCATCTTCATGACATTAGTGCTCAAAGGTTGCGCTGATTTAAACCAACGTAATCATGAAAACTATGATATCGAACCATTGAAAACGAGTCCTGGCATGTACAATAAACAAATTGGTATTACAAAAACTCAAAAAGCTGACTGAAAGATAGTGATATGGCTTGATATTAATAGATTTACATTGGAACATACACCTACTCAAGAAGTAAATGAAATCTTTCGAAATTATATTGCACAGTTTGGTTACTCTAATTATACTAACCATATGGAAATAGACCTTTTGAATTTATAGACAATGCGATTGACAAATCTCAAAGCAACACTATTGAACATAATAAATACTGTTGGAACCTATGTAAAAGATAACATTATTTCACCTATCAGCATTCAAGCAAAAAGACTGACTCATTTACAAATTACTGGAAGCATTGCTAAAGGACTTCTAAGCTTAGTCACAGAAGATGATAACGACGTTTTGAGCACTAATACCAACAATTTGCATGCTAATCGAAAGTTATATATTAAATTGTATCAACAAAATAGCCATACTTTTGCAGCTGCATTCAAAAAACTATATAATAATACGAAACACCATAAGCATATCCTCCAACAAGTTGCTGATATACTTACTTGTTCAGTTTTGTACCTGAATATTTGCCGACAAACCTTTTCTAAATTCAAATTGCGTCACGTTCGTTATTCTTATATAAAAGTTGAAGTAATTTTCCGATCATGCGCCTTCATCATCGCGTACATTTGCAATGCCCAAGAGACCGTTTTACCTTTACTCTTGTACCTTTATTTATCAATGTACTAGAATTTCTATTTTAACTTTTGTCTCTATAAATATTGCTCTGCGAGCATAGTAAGTTAGTTAGCGCGCCGCGGCGGCAGAGAAAGCTTCTCTCCGCTTGCCTTTACTTGAGCACATTTTCATAATTTAAGCACTGTAAATATATTGTATAAATTTTTATTGCACATTAACGTTACATTCATTTTCCACCGTAAACCACTTCCACCTCTACACGACTGAACTGGATTGGGAGCAGCATAAAACCCCTTCCCTCGTGAACATTTTTGGTAGCAGAGCGTGGTTCCAGGGACCGACGGTCAGTGCAGAAGTGGATATGTGCTAGTGCTCAGTGAAGCCTTATATTTTGCCTTGACCATTTGATGCCGTGTAGATGAACGCGCTCTCGCGAAGCTGCAGTAGTGAGTCATTTAAGGAATCAGAGTGTGTGCATGCTCTCCGTGCTCGAATTTGCCAAGGCGGGCGGTCGCAAGCTGCCAACACTCAGCCCTATTATCAAGCGCTTCATCGCGACATCGACTGCTTCATGGCAGACGTCAAGGAACTCAAAATTTTATTTAAACGTCAACAGGAGTTGTACAAAAGCATTAGCAATGCTTACGAAAACCTCAAGAAGCGCGGCAAGGATAAGTTCACTCGTGCAATCATCGAGAGCCGTATATAGCAACTACGAATAAACTGGGATGACTTCAAGGACACTCATCTCAGGATTCTCAACATTGCTCCAGACGATACTAAGGACATCGGCTATTTCGATGAAAACAGCTACGAAATCGCCGAAGAAGCTTACCTTGATTCGGCAGCTAATTTGGCTGAACAGCTCGGAAAACTTCCTGCATCGCCCGCATCAGACACAGCTCCTGTTCCACCAGCTAACTCTCGCAATCTGCCGTCCATTGCTGTGCCCACATTTTCCGGACATTTCAACGACTGGCTCGAGTTTAAGGATCTGTTCTCTGCGATCATAGTCAACGATTCTCGACTTTCCAACGTCGAGAAGCTTTAGCACCTCAAGACGCATGTGCAAGGCGAGGCGGCTGAATTGTTGAGGACGATCCAGGTAATTGACGCCAACTTCGAGGCTGCATGAAAAAGGTTGGAGGATCATTATGCAAACAAGCGGCGCTTGGTTGCCGCGCTAACTCGCGATTTGCTAGCCGCGCCGGCTGTAAGCAACGAATCGCCGCTCGAACTCAAGGCATTGCTCAGTGGCACTGTAAATGCCTTGGCTGCACTTAAACAGCTTAAGCGTCTGACGGACCAGTGGGATGACTTGGTGGTCGCTGTTACAGCTCGGAAACTCGACGCTCGAACTTTCCGAGAATGGGAGTCATCGCTCAGCAGTACCCACGAGCCTCCTGCACTTGAAACGCTCGTGCGTTTCATTGAACAACGCATCTCGATGCTCGAGATCGTCGCGTCTTCTACAGAGAAGGCAACACGGAAGAAGAACAAGACGGCGTCTTCTACTTCGCACGCATATGCCGCCTTTACGGAGAAATGCCGCTTTTGCCAAGGTGAGCATTTCATACTATGCTGTGCCGATTTCAAAGCAAAATCGCCACACGAACGCAAACAGTTTGTTGAGGCCAAGAACATGTGCTATAATTGCCTTGGTGCTCACAAACTCGCAAGCTGCAAATCAAGCAAACGATGCCTAACTTGCAACGGGCATCACCATACGCTGCTGCACGAGAATCCTGCCACTACAGTGCATCTTGCATCTTCTGCATGGCCTGCTACACTCACGAAAGGGAGTCGCGTATCCTGTCATTGGATGGCATCGCCAGACTCTTCAAACACTACGCTGTTGCCTACTGCGCTCGTCCGAATTCAAGGCCCGGACGGACGCACACTCATCGCTCGTGCCATGCTCGACAACTGCTCTCAGCGATCCTTTGTTGCAAAGAGCCTGCTAAGTAAACTTCGCCAGGAATATGAAGAGGCCAGCATGGAGGTCATTGGTATCGGTGGCATTAAGACTCCGCGAGTTCATGGAAAAACTTACCTTACTCTCGCCTCCATGGTTAGCGAGGGGAATCTCACGTGCGAAGCTCTAGTGCTCTCGCTTATATCCAGCTACAGGTCAGGAAACTTCAAGCTTCCAGGCGACTGGAAGTATATACAGGGTTTGGAGCTTGCAGACGACTTTCGAGCCGATCTGACGGAAATCGAGTTGCTGCTAGGAGCTGATGTGCTTCCACGAGTTCTTCAAGAGGGCTTACGCATCGGACTACCTGGGACACCCATGGCCCAGCGCACCATATTTGGCTGGACGCTTTCCGGTCCATTACATTATTGACATTTTCAAAATACAGACTCTAAGTTTGTTTTACATAAGTGCAGTGCTAATTGTTAATACTCCGTTTACCCCGAACCGTAGTATGGCGGGCGGTATGTCCAGTTTTGTACCTGAATATTTGCTGACAAACCTTTTCTAAATTCAAATTGCGTCACGTTCGTTATTCTTATATAAAAGTTGAAGTAATTTTCCGATCATACGCCTTTATCATCGCGTACATTTGCAATGCCCAAGAGACCGTTTTACCTTTACTCTTGTACCTTTATTTATCAATGTACTAGAAGTTTCTACTTTAACTTTTGTCTCTTTAAATATTGCTCTGCGAGCATAGTAAGTTAGTTAGCGCGCCGCGGCGGCAGAGAAAGCTTCTCTCCGCTTGCCTTTACTTGAGCACATTTTCATAATTTAAGCACTGTAAATATATTGTATAAATTTTTATTGCACATTTGCGTTACATTCATTTTCCGCCGTAAACCACTTCCACCTCTACACGACTGAACTGGATTAGGAGCAGCATAAAACCCCTTCCCTCGTGAACATTACTTAAGGACAAGATTTTACTCTCGACAGATGTCTAATACATTGATAAACTAACCTCAGTAGAACTCAGTCTACCTTATAATATTTTTATATTTAAGGTTTTTTTTCAAATATATTTGGAGTCCTAGCCCAGAATAAAGAGAACCTATGAGGGAATCTAGGATTCATAGCACTAAAAAAGAATCTTTATTCTGGTGAAACAAGCACTCTAAGCAAATGAGATTTTGTGCATCAAAAAAAATTTAACTATGATACTATTACATTTGCCACTTTTAGGTCAAATCCCTTACGATCTTTAAAGACTACATCCAGTCATGATACCTTAACCTACTTAATAGATGTTTCTACATAAGATGTATTCTTATTTAGCAGTAGCAGCAGACCATAATTCGTATTTACAATTAACTAAATTTACATTTAACCAATGTGATAAAACAGTATATGGTTATATAATATGCTCTACCAGAATTCATTGAAAATCCCTACTCTATGAACAAATGTAAACTTCTTATGGTATTACCACCTGTAACAGAAGTATTAAAATACTGAAAAATTATATTTTCTCTGAAAACAGAAAGTCAATAGATTAACTTACCAGCTGATAATTTATGGTCATTCATGACAACTTATGAAAAACAATTAAGCATCATCTGCTCTTGTTGAATGAATCAACAAGAAAGGATAAAAGGTATAGGTCTTTTACGAATAGATTACGGGTGTATGGGAAAAACACACAGACTAACCTTAACAAGTGAACATAGAATTATCACTTAGATACAATTTACCTATCAAGTAGAAGTAAACTTAGACTTAGCTGTATTATATGAACCTTTAACGAACACCAATGCCTTTCATATCAATCTGAAATTGATTCAAGGAATAAACTTTAATGAAAATTTATGGACAAATAGACAATCAAATGTACAAAATATAATAAATCAAATGGAGAAAATATGAACCCGCAAGTGGGAATAAGAACAAATTTTTCTTCCTATTTTGAGACGCAATAACATTACAGCTATTATAATTACAATTGTAATAGCAATACTCGTCAGCAAAGCAACAAGCTGTTTTGAGAAGACTATAAAACGGAGTGTCTCGAAAAAATTTATAAAACGCACCATTAGTCCACTGAACGCAGAACCTTGAGTAACCATTGAACAAGAACTAAAAGAATATGATTAAACTGAACCTTATGTTGAAATTGAGGAAAATCAAAAAATACCTAAATTATCTTAAACTTGACCTGTAATAGACACACAGAGTTTGATTCTCCCACACCATACAACCCAAAAGTAAGAAACGAATTTACAAATCAAAAGTAATTTGATACTATTTTCCTTCCAGGTTGTATGATAAACTCCGAATGTAAAGTAACAATAAAAACTAGAACCAACGTTAAACATCCTTATTATAAAATTGTTAAGCAATTCGAGATACTAGAAAACATCAAGGAAATACACAAACTTCTGGATTTACATAGTTATACACATCGAACTATAACCACCATTCTTAATAGTGATTTATTTAATAAAAAAATCTCATAAAACACTAAAAAAAGTAAAGGATGCTCAGACATTTTCTATTTTTAAGGTGAAATTCACTATTTCTCAGACAGAAAAGATTTCTTTACCAACATCACTAAAAGCGGTAATCACACACCAAACATTGATTCAAAAAGACTTACGTGTGTTCTACCGTGAGATATAGAACAAATAAAAGAGAGAGATTTCTTTCAATATTTCTTTTAATGTGGCACCATAAGATATTGTTATGCCGTCAGAGATCCAAGAGAAAAATTATTATTATCACGTTTTCTAAGGATATGTAAAATACATGACTCCTGAGAGTTCCATTCTCGCGTTGCAGAACGATGAACCCAAGCATAGCATGGAATATGACAATCCAATTGAAAAGAACGCAAAACACAGATTAAACAAGAAGTTGACTCACTCTTTAAATCAAGAACAAATTAAGTTAAAAACATATCAAAGACATGTCGTTATATGCAGAAGTCAACAATGTACACAAACTTCAGAAATAAAGCCAACCTTTATCAAAATCATCAATTTACGAAAAAAAAATCAAAGTATTAGAAAATGAGCTCAATAATTGAACCCTACCGTACGACTGGCTACTTCCTACGTCGAAAAAACGCATTGCTTCATTCTGAGATTTTAATTTCAAGCTTTATAAAACTAATGAGAAAATTTATATTTAGTTATTTATTGCCGCTACGTATTTAAGCAATGTTAGTAGACACAAATATTAGAAATGAAAAAAAAAACAAATTTAAAAAAAAACCTTTAAGGCTTTAAAGTTAAAACTCATGTTATTTTTTATCACAGTTGTATACTCTACTGTAAAATTTTTTTTCTAATATTAAGCTTTAGCATTCATCAAAATTTCTTATTTCATTCCATTATGAGTCTGAAAATATTTTGGCGTAGCATGATGAGTAATGTATCTGTCCATGTACCTCCTACCCGTCATCCAACTGTTTTATAAACTTCATTTGATTTTTAGATTTACATTTTACATATAACCTACGAATGATTAAAACTAAAATAGCATCAAATAAACTTTAACAGAAGTCGTGCATGTACATGTATCAATCAATAATAATCACAACACCCATCATACTTACGCTTGCAGAATTGCACTCACAATGGATAAACAAAACTCTAAAATCATCGAAGCAATGGTTAATAAACACTGACTTAACATACTATTAACAAGAAATTATAGACAATTCACGCTAAAAGTAATACTCAAAAATCTCGGAACAGTGCATTCCATAGAACGGAAACCCTGTAGTACGGCTTATTAAAGTTATAAGGTGACGTTTCGTTTCCCACTGGAGGCGCAAACGGCAGCTAATAGTTTGAATGTAGCACCAACGCTACAGTAGCTACTTAATGCACAACTTCATTCGTTAGAAAATGTGAGGACTTAGGCAATATCAACAGCATTCTAAGTAATAAAGTTAATTTATATTTGGAAAAAAGGGCACACTTAAAAATGATTTAACTATTTAAGTATCGACACCTTCTTGATAATTTACTAAGATAACGTAAAGAGTGATGTTATAACAATATGTAAATGAGCAAATTAATACAACCATTTTGTAGATAAAATACTCATCCATAGAAAAATAAAAATTTAATATAAGTCAAGCATTAATATGTGTGAAAGGGGTGCAAAACGTTATTATCTAAAGAAAGAAGTAATTTAATATAATTTTCAATTATGTATATATCACTTTTACCCCACTACGTTGAGTGCAAAAATTTAGTACAGTTCGGTTACACATTTTCCTTTTCTTTTCCACAATTTTTCTTATAAAAGTGACTTGTAAAAGTAAGGGGCCCCGTAAATACTAAATTTATCGAGAATGTTCATAGAATGATGGAGGGGAATTACTTTCGCAAGAGATTGTATGACGATGAATCCTACAGCACTGCAACCAATAATCATCCATATGCAGCTTGATCAATCATAAGAATGTTAGCCAAGCTGTAGCAATATTTAATAAGCAAATAGAATAAATAACTAGTAAAAAAAATGAGATACATAAATTGTTGTTATTATCGTACATTGCATAATACCTATGTGTTTTTGCAAAACGAAAAATTTGTATTAATGAAATAAATGATTAGCTAAGACTCAAATACTGTAAGATGAACACAAAAAATGTAAGAGAAACAATTTGTTTTATAATTAGTTGTGTAACGTCCTGACAAGTATAAAAAAAGAATAGAGAGTATGTATGAAAAAAGTTATGTAATAAACAGAGCATAAACAAGTTTTAAGACTTATACAATGATTACAGAAGGGAAGAGTGCCCACATAAATATGTATGTATACACTCACTACATAGCGTAAGAAATTATGAAAAGAAACAGGGACTGAGAAATAAAACCCGTCCTCTTCATTTTCAATGAATCTCATACATACGACATGAGTACCACAACACAGACACAACATTATTAGAAAGGAAAAAGTTATCGCCGTCAAGGATAAAGACCTTGCAGCCTTGGACATGTTACGTATGATAGCATATAGCCATGCATCGGTGGGCCCCTCCTTGTTTAGGCCCTCAAGGATGAAAGAGCTGGGAAGATCAGGGTAGTTGGTCAAGAGGATTGAGAGGAGTTTGTAATGAGAGTTGAAACACGTTGTTTGATTATACACTTCTTCCTCACTGATATAAATAATAAAGGACTGTCCAATACAAAACGTTCTTATTATCTTGCATGCATCTCAAGCCACAATTTTTTCACGCATCACTGTTGAGAATCATTAATTAAGGTAAACACAATAAAATATTCTTATTTATTTCAAGAACTTACAATAGTTAATTTGAAAAAAAGCTTACGTTATGCGTATGCAGATTTTGCATTAATACCATGAGATTTATGTAAAGGGAAAATAAAAAAATTCCCAATCACCGTAAGTTAGTTAATAAATAATGTTTGTTGACAAATTTAAAATGATACAAATAACAACTTTTAAAATAATGTCATTTTAATGACACAGAATACATACCTAATTTTATTAAATGAAAAAGTGTATTATCAACATTAAGGTAAGGTTAAAATCTATTAAAGCATCGACTTTGCAACCCATAAGGACGTTGATTAAACTGACAATGATATTTATTTAAAACTACCTCTGAAGGTTTCAAATAATACAAATAAATATTTTTCACCACATTGTAAACTTTTAAAAATAAATTCAACGATAAAGAAAATCATAAATTTAAATATACCAGATAGGTTGTGTGATGGAATAAAATTGAAAGTTTAAAAAAAAAAAAGAAATAATGTATTTATTTGTAATACTATGAATCTGACGACAGCAGGATATTGCAATATTAAAGTATGACTCCAACGGCAATGCTGTCCAATGGTCTTTATTTATTTATTGAAGCAACGTTTCGGCCACTTTAGAATGAGGCCCTTTTCAAGCAAATTGTATCACAGTATACAGGCTTTACGTGATCGCTTACATTTGTCGAGATCTTACTTAATTGACTGTAGCCTGTAAGCGACTCGAACGTACTAACGAAAATTAATTTCTATACCGAGGACAGGTATCTATGAGGCAGGACCAATACCAATACATATGTATGTACATATGCAAGAGTTGAAATGGTTAATGTATGTATAAGGCGTGACCTATATGAAATGATATTTTTGAATAAAATTTATTTAGTTATTATGCTGTTGTCTGTGACTAGTGTAAATTACTTTTGATAAATTCTTTAAAAATTGGTAATAAATTTTGTGTATCAAATTGTCTATTCAAGTTATGGATATTTTTACTAATGTGTATCATTTCTGATACCTCACGCCTACTCCTTACATTTTCAACATCTAAAATCTGTACATTTCTATGTTCAAAATCTACATTGTGTCCTGAATCTTTCACATGGTAATACAATGCAGATCTGTCATCTTTTTTCTTAATATCTCTCATGTGTTCACCAACTCGTGTTTGCAGAGTTCTACTTGATTGACCTATATAATACCGATGACAATCTAGACAATTAATTTTATACACTATATTTGATTTGTAACGCGGTTCTATTTTGTCTTTACCTAATCGGTTTTTTATGTTAATCTTATTAATGTTTTTGAAAATGACGTTAATATTGTAATTTTTTAAAATCTTCTTTATCTCATATTCATAGTCTTTTGAAAACGGTAAGACAATATAGTCATTATATGGGGTTATACTATGATTTTTGTAACTATCTTTTTTATTAAATATGTTTAGTCTTTTTTTAGTGTATGTATCAATAAATTTTAATGGATAGTTATTGGCTTTTAATAATTTTTTAATTATCTCAAAATTTTTTTTATGGAACTTATTATTAGACAGTTTTATATTTTTATCTACTAAATTATAAACTATTCCAATTTTTTGTTGTAAGGGGTTGTGTGATTCAAAATTAAGATATTGTCCTGAATGACTTGGTTTTCTACACCAGTTAGTTATGATTTTGTCAGAATTGAAGTAAATAGTAATGTCTAAAAAGCTTATTATTCTAAGTGTCGGATTTTCCAAAGTAAATTGTATATATGGATCAAAACTGTTAAACGTTTGTAGTATTGTATCTATATTATCCTCTTGAGAACATAAAAGTAAGTCGTCTACATATTTTACGAAAAATTGTAGTTTGAAGGGTAATTTATTCAAACAATACTGTTCTAAGTCATTCATTACCAATTCAGAAAGTATGGGGCTAAGAGGATTACCCATTGCACAGCCAAACTTTTGTTTAAAACATGATCTATTGAAAACGAAATAATTATTTTGTAAAATAAATTTTATAATATCTATAAATTCTGTACATGATAAATTTCTATGTATGCCATAATGTTGCCATCTCTTAGTTAGAGCTGAAACTATTAGGGGGAAATGTATATTAATAAAAAGGGCTGTAACATCGAAACTAAAAAATTTGTAATTTGATAGGATTTTTTGGTTTTTGAGTTTTTCTATTAATTGAAAACTATTGTTTATACTGTATTGTGATTTGGGGCTATAGTTATACAAAAATTTGGCTAAAACTTTTGACAAAGTATTAGTAGGAGTGCCTATTGCAGAAATAATAATTCTAATTGGGTAGTCAATTTTATGCAGTTTTGTAAGCCCATAACAGGATGCTAAAACGCATTTATTTAATACAGTATCAAATTTTTTATTGTAATAGTTGTATTAATTTATAGTAATAATCAAATTGTATGTTCATGTCGCTTACAGGCTACAGTCAATTAAGTAAGATCTCGATAAATGTAAGCGATCACGTAAAGCCTGTATACTGTGATATAATTTGCTTGAAAAGGGCCTCATTCTAAAGTGGCCGAAACGTTGCTTTAATAAATAAATAAAGACCATTGGACAGCATTGCCGTTGGAGTCATACTTTAAAATTAAAATAATGTATTTGTTTCACGAACCACTTTGAACATGAAAAACTATTTATTACTATCGTTCGTTTTTGTAAAAAAAAGTTTTGATTTATGGGACCTCTTGGAATAACAATAGATAAATAACATGAAAAAAATTTTTCTAAAGTCAGACTGTACTTCAAATAGAAATTTTTTTTACACCCGATTGTACATTTTTAATCTAAGAAGTAAAAATCAAAAAAAACGTAGAAAATGGGTCTAACAGTCAATTCAAGAAAAAAAAAATTGTTTGGAGAGAAATATTTAATCCATAATTTCTTATAATATATCATATTGAGCTTTTTCATATTTCACATGCAATTTTTGAGATACAACAGATACTGCAGAGACCAGGGATGGTTGCGGCTTCTTAGCTACCATCAATATACTTACAACTCTCAAATACAAAAAAAATTGTTAGCTAACAGAAGAGATTCTTTTGCTGGTTCTTAGGGTGGCCTTATCATTAAAACATCCGTTATCCTTATTAAAGTTGTTTACAATATACTAAACATAAGTGTTACCAGTATGGGTTTATGAGTAGGCCATTGGGCAAATAAATGTACAACACTCGTATTTCATAATTAAACACAGACACGCTTATTGTCACTATCTTTCGTATGTTCTATCTTTAGTTTTTACTATCTTAATTACAGTAGCAAAACAAACAGAAAAGGGAGAATCAAATAAAAGATAATACGAAGACAGAAAGTGCGTGTACGAACAAACTGACTGATCACGCGAGAGTTAGCAAACTGTAGTTATTTGACGCTGAAGTGCAGCGTCACGGAATCCTGTCTTCTTGTTGTTGCGCATGCGTGATAATTCAGTTACGAGTGCATAAGATATATCTTACACTTTCTCCCGTTCGTATCTGAATTGAATAATACTGTATAAAAAGAAAAAAAAGATACATTTGATTATTAACACTGAGTATGGATGAATAAGTAATCAGCTGAAGATGTGGAGCACGTGGGGTTCTTGATCACTCATTGGAGTTGATTGTGACGAGCTAAAACATATACAGAGAAAAACAGTAATCAGCATGTCTACTATCATTATCTATTATCAATTTATTAATTTTATTGTCTTAAGTTCAAGCCTTATTAGCATGCAATTTACACTAATTACCATTCAAAATTTCTTTTTTTAGTCTTTCATGCAGCTCAAATGGCAGGGGTTTTGTAAAAATATCTGCTAGTTGTTCCTTGGATGGAATCCATTTAAGGATTATTTTTCCACTAGATGCATATTCCTTAACGTAGTGAGCCTCTCGCGCGGTCATATGTCTCAGTCTTTTGCCACCATCTATCTTAGCACTTGCTCCAGCGGCTTTGTTGTCACACCAAAGGTCCGCAGGAAACAGAGTATATGACAGTATTAAGCTAATTAAGTGTTCCAATTCTATCAGCTCCTGACTTGCATGGCACATCACCACGTATTCTGCCTCGCAGGTTGAGATTGCAATGTTATTCTGTTTTTTCGTCTTCCAAGCAACTGTATCACCGTACAATCTTATGAGGTATCCACCTTTGTAATTGAGCCTTTACAGAAGGCTTCTAATCTATTTTTCCGGCCTCTCTAGGTTAATCCCAGAGTTTTGGTGTGTTGCCGATATTGAAAGACTCGTTTGACCATTCTTTAGTCATCTTCAGTTTGGCACATTTTGTGTCTGTTTAGTACATTCACACGTATTTATTCTCGTTATACGTAGCATGCATTGCAATTCAGTTCAAATACGCAGATGTTGATGAGCTATTTCTTAACTTTAACATAAAGGTTCATTCTGCAGAGTGTTTTTTATATGATAAGAAAGCACATAGCTCAAAGATTCAACAATATATTAATTAAAAATTAAAAAGTTCAAATTTTATTACAAATTTTTACATTCCATTAAAAAGTACCCTTATCATTAATGTACTACTATTTTTAGCCCGTAAGTACAAAGGTCCATCATTATCAGTCGTTCTGCTTCGATACGCTGTTGAAGTAAGTATCCCTGTTGTGACAGTGTGTTTTTTCGAGTAGACTTAACCATTGCAACGTTAGTAAATCAGTTTCAAATGTGC
The DNA here is from genome assembly GCF_036245765.1 of Copidosoma floridanum. Lineage (NCBI taxonomy): Eukaryota > Metazoa > Arthropoda > Insecta > Hymenoptera > Encyrtidae > Copidosoma > Copidosoma floridanum. The sequence continues at coordinate 3,836,478 of NW_028321890.1, read as the reverse complement.
TGTTACAAATAAAATTTACCATCTTATCACACGGTTAATTCAGTAAATATTATTGTACACTTATTAGCTGTAAACAAAGTCACATAATCTTACTCATAGAGAAGTTTCAAGTGCATTTAAGTTTTCTTTCAATTTTAGCCTTTATTGATGATGAAAATTTGAAAGATGCATTGACATTTTTAATTTATTTTCTTCTTGTTTTAAATACAGGTTCTTAGGTTTGTAACCAGAAATGGATTTAAAGAGGCAAAACTGGTGAGTCGTTAAAATTATGTAAGCTTAAAAATAAAATTAATTTAAAAAATTAAAGAAAAGCAAAATAATAACAATGTTAAAAGTAAGAAAAGGTTCAAAACAGCCTTTCTAGCTTTAACTTCATTTAGAAAACAAAAATTTCTGACATAGTTGGAAAAAAATGTGGACCTTAATCAATTTTATCTGAAGACGTGAAAAAAAAAATTTTTCAGTGGATTGTTGTTTGATCTCAAACTGATAATTCTGTGACTAAAGATAAGTTTCTTGATGCTGTACAAAAGTATGTAAAAGAGGTTAGTTTGGAACTCCATTTGTGAATGACAGACCAAGTAAACGTAGGTGTCAAAGATTCAAACAGTGTTCCCCTAGACAAACTAAGAGAAAGCCTTAAAAACTGAGCCCCTCTACATGAAAAAGATCTAGAAAAAATTTGCTAAAATGCTGTACCCATTATTACTTTAGAAGCTTCTTTAAATTTTAGCAATGATACCTCATTAAATTTAGCATCTAAAGCTGAAACCCGAACAGTTTTTGTACAGAAAACATACAATTCGGATAATTTGTTACAAAACCTATGGAATGAACGGCCAACGGCTGAAAATTTAGTTAACGCAGGAATTGTGTCCAAGTGTTTGTTATATAACTGTTAACAATTGAGTCATGATTGTCTTTAATGTGAGATCTGATTTTTGTCAGATCTAAATTCTGCAAAATTTAATTGACCTAACTTTAGTAAAGTAATTTCATAAGTACTAACAGCAAGGTAAATATCAGCGTTGTTTAAAGCTGAGACAGGACGATTGCTAGTCCAAAAGAACTAACTCTTATTAAAGTTAGGTTCTCATCTGTTTGTAATGCTGACAAGACTTTAGCTATTTCTAAAACAAGTAAGTAGCTCTATAGTTAAATTCTTATTAAGTCATACTTCATAATTATCTTAAATGTTAATAATAAATTTTTTTAGGTCAATCAAATTGACAAGACGGTAAGAGCAGTAATATCTTACAAATCAGTAACTCTTCTCACTTAGCTGACAGAAATGCTGAGATTTAACCAACTGTTACTACTTCTAAGACTTCTTTGGATGTAAGTTTTGCTGATTATGCATCCTATTATGATTGCTAATAGTGCAGCCACTGATAAAACAAGTAATTTATATAAATATTTAATTCATCATATTCACAAAAACATTAGTATTATGTATGACAATGAGAAAAAAAGTTTTGATAAATGTTTTCCAATTACGTATTCACTGGCTAAGAGAAAAAATTTTAAAATTCTGGCAAACCTTACCCTCAATCAGCTGGTATATCTAATGCTTATTTTGAATGGATCAAAAAAAAAAAAAAAAAAGAAGTTAAAGACGAAAGGATGCAAAATAAATAAAAGGGAGTCACTTAAAAAAATAATGTAAAAGATATTATCAATGGCATTCGAAACAAAATTAAAATTACTACTGGAAAAAATGAGAAACGGTGCTGTTGGATCGAAAAAAGGTTTGATTAAAGAAAAAAAATTAAAGCTTAAAATAACGTTTAACTATATTCAAAAATAGATTAATGATATACAGTATGATAAAAAATTTGACACTCAATTTATATTTATATCGATAGAACTTTTTATAACTTTTTACACTGTGGTCTTATAATTGGGGTACACAAGGTCTTTGGTATAAAATATGCATGGTCCAATAACTGGGGTACTTCGACGCTTGGTATCAAAAATTTTGTCCAAAAGGTCATGCTCTTAAAAGCTTATTATAAAATAAGGAAGCAATAGTTTTAAGCAAATTTGGCTTACTTCCATTGAAAAGATGTATTAAATGAAATAAATAAACAACTTTTGCATACAACAGCTTATTTTCTACGTATCATGCGTTGGTGCTGAGCTTTACGTATAGGGAACCACAATTGGATACTTTACCTCACCACTTGAACTACCAAGAAGTCGTGCTCTCTGCATACACAGTAGATTCTGATAGATCTCATTCTTTTAATAAATCTGCTTCTTAACGAATAGTTCAAATTAAATATTCCAATGAAGTATGATTATAGGAAATCATTTTCCCTTTTTGATAAATTAAGTATTAGAAGTTTAATATGACATTATCACTGGCATAATAAGTAATATTTGTGATACGTGTGTATCATGAAATTTATAGACACATATCGATAGAGTAACTAGCACTTTTAGTATATCTGAATTCTTTTCTGATGATCATACGAAAAACCGCTTTTGCTAAATAATTTTAGTCTTGTTGAAAAAATTTGGATTTAAGTGTTCTCGAATATTCGTTCCTTATTATTTGTTTCTCAACATTAACGGCATTTACAAAATTTTTTTTTTGTTAAGTTATATTTAAGCACTAAAAAAATTTTCTTACAAAAATCAAACTAAGTTTTAAACGTGTACCGAAGACTTCTTTAATTACTTTTTCTACTTCGGGCATTTTTTAAACATTTGTTCAGTGCACCTTTATTAGGAAAAATAACGATTTGCACGTCGTGCAGTTTGAGTATTCAAACGTTAACTTAGAAGTAGTTGTATAATAACTAAACAATTGTCTCCTTTAAAAACTTGTCTTAAATGTCCTTCTCACTTTTTGATTGTCCTTAAAACTTATGGTGCGCTTATTATCAAATTTTTTTAATTAATACGTAAAAATAAGCACTTCATAACTTTACTTCAAATGTTTGAAATACGATTAGTTTAACCAGTAATACTATTTTAAGAATAGCATGGAATATTCAAAAATCATTTGGGAGTTACATAAGAGTTGGTGTATTCCATAAAGTAAATTCCAACGATAAAAATGTCTTATAACAGGACAAATAACCATTTTAAAACAATTTTTATTTTACATTGTGTTACATTTGCCATTATACCTTAATTTTAGAAAAATAAAAGCAAGAAAGCCAAAAAATTTTAGGTCAGGTTGAAAAAAACAGCTTTCTTGATACTAGAAAACTTTGTCCACTACTTAACTAAGCTGGACTAGCTCACATTTTAGTTATTTTATTTTCACCTTCGATATCCTCTTCTATTACTATTTTGTTTTTAACATTAAGAACTAAAAATTTTGTTTCATAAACGCTATTTTTTTTAACGTCTCTTCATAAATGTTATCCTGCATAGGCTTAATGCGAAAATACAAAATCATTGTGGATGACTCAGAATTATTCATAAAACTTTTGACAGCGATAAGTGATTTACAGCACATATCAAAAGAAGTATTATTATTCATAAAATAAAATAGTAGTTAAATAAAAAATGGTGAGATAATAGTACACTTCAGCGGTTTGCTGCTTAAAAGATAGTGAACGGTTTTCTGTAGGTAAAGCACTTGATACTTTTATTATTCGAGTTGCAGTTTCAACTTTTTCTAGGAAATTCATCTGAATAGACTTAATATCTTCTTGAATTACAAAAAATTGGTTTCGTATGTATAAATTGAAGTTGGCCTCAGGATATTGTAGTTCACTTAAATCATTGGTAATTACGTTATTAATAATATCATCCATAATAATATTGACATGATTTACAAAAGTCTGCCACTCTACATGAATAATGGCCATAATTTTAGAGTGTGATTGCTGATATAACTTGTTTGATATACTTTTTTTCAAATTTCTGACAGATTTATTTACATAACCCTGTAAGTTTTTCAGGGTAAAATTATTTTGAGAAAGTAGAATTTCTATGTTTTTTGTAAAATTGTTTATTGTATTTCTCCATTTTAGTTTATCTGATAAGCAACACTCTTCTGTACCGAAAGATGAAGACTTACATTGGAGAATTTGATGAATTTTAAAATTCTTAGTTTGGTCATAAGCTTGCATAAATAGTCCTTTGACTACAGTTTTGTAAGTAAACCACACATGCTTGGGATGATCAGGGATGGGTTTTTTAGTTTTAACAAAGCGAAGTAGTTTAGCAATTACGTTTTGTAAAAAATCTTCAGATGAACTGTTATAGATTTTTACATCTTCTGCAAAGTTTTTCAAAAGCTCTTTTTTTTTACCCTGTATCTTAGCATAAAAGAAAGTATACTTCTGTTTTAATTTAGTAAGAGTGTGATCTATTATTTGTTTAAAATAGAGCAAACTTTTTTTTGCTCCTTCTAAGTCTGGTTTTTTTTTTTGAGTCTCGTAAAATGTATCTCTAATTACTTTTATTACTCTATCTAAGTTTTTTTTTTTTTTAGTTTCTGATAAAGCTTTTTTAGTTAAAAATATTCTATCACTACCAAATTCAAAATCAACCATTGATTGGTTCCTTATTTGTGACCACAAGGAATTCGTATTATTTTTGATTGTAAACTGGTATTCAAGAGTTCTGAGAAAATTGTGATTTCCTTCATGTACATTAAAATTTGTTTTATTGTCAAATGAGATTGTTTGATTCAACAAATTAATATGTTTAAATTGCCGAATGTTGGGCTGATGACGTATGCTCCATAAAAAAGTATTATTTTTTTTGCTTAACTTAGACCAAAATGGGAAAGTGCCATTGAATAGTATATTATGAGCATTAATTGTCAGTATTACATTACTAATTGTAGCATTCATATCATATTTTATGCTGTCCCAGTTGATTGGTATTATTTTTAACGTGAATATTTCCCTCCAATATGATTGAAGCTTATTAAGATTTACATTAATATCATTGAACTCATTTTCTATAATCAGCAGAGTATTGATTGAATTACGTTTAAAATTTATCCAATCCTCTAAAGAACTTTTTGAAAAAGGTACATCCATACTTAAAAAGTTTTCAATATTTGAAATCCCACTATCAATCATATCCTCGATTAGAAAGAGATTGAAATCAGACGTATTTTTTTTAAAGTTAGTATCAGTAATCATTTTTGGGTTGAGAGCAGCAAACTTAATTTTCAAGTCCTCAAATAATGTACGTAAATTGTGTTGAAAAAAAAACCAATGAGAAGTTAAACTTTTAGAGGGTGACTTCTTATTTAATATGTTTGATATTATACTGTTAATTGTTTTATTTACTTCGGACTGAAAACGTAGCCAGTCCATCATTGGAATATCTGTTTCAAACACAGTGATCAGTGGCGTTGGAGTTTTCCATGGATTAAGTGAAAGCTGAGGAATATCTTTACAAGCTACAACTGGATTATCAGGACCTATCGATCTCATAACTGAAGCCTGAATTTCCTCAATTTCATCAGAAGTATCACAAATAATACGTGCCAGTGAGCTTTTCCGAAGTTCCTTCAATTGATCTGTAAAAAATAATTTAAGCTTTACATAGATGATAGTGATACATGTGTAGTAACTAGGAACTTCATAAAGTGTTTATAATAAATATTTAATAATATTAATTAATTTAATTACTCTGCTTGAATCTATAGTCAAGAGAGCTTCAGTAATATCATCGATTTATAAATTGTTGTTATTATAGATAAATAAAAATATTTAAAGACTCAGGTTTTTTACAACTTTTACAGTTTGAAGACAATCTGTTTTTTTTCTAAATAACTTTAGAGCTCTATTGAGAGTGTAACGTTGGTAAACTAAAATTACTAATAATTTTTTTTTCCACTCGTTTCTTCGTAATTTTCCAAGTTGACTTGAAAGTACTTTCAAACAGGGACCAACATGCGTTTGAAAAGAGATGAAGCACCTGCAAACTCTATTAGTAGCTGCAGCACATTGACTAACTATGATTCATGCAAACGCACGTTGGCCTATGCTGACTAAAAACGAAAAGTAAATAAGATGATAAAAAATTTTTAGTGCAGAGAAACAAAACAAGTTTAAAAACAAAAAGAGGCAAAAGGTCCAACTGGGAACAGCTAAACTTGGGTGCAATACTAAATGCTGGCACAACTTGATATGATTTTTAAAGTTAGAATAACGTAAATCTAATATCTACAGACAAATAATAATACATACTACACTCCTAGCAAGACATTATTTTCAACTTTTTATTTGGTTTTTATAGATGCATAACATGTCGAGCTACCCTTTTTTCTGCTACATTACCGAATATTTTTATATACCATCCACAATAGCCTAAATTTTTGAATTCATTTAACATGTAAGAGAGAACGGAAAAGCCAAGCTGATCATAAACAATAGCTCTTTTTCCTTTTCTTGAATGATATGTGTCGGGAAAGAGTCCATGTGGTTGCTCTAACATAAGTAACGGGATTTCCGAATCCCTAGAGCACCACGTGCTAACTTAAGATTTATAGTTAACATATGTCTGTTTAAATAAGTTTGTCCTTAAAAATCTTATTGCAAATATTGCAATATAGTATTTTGCCATGTTACTGTCCTTTTGTATGTTAAATGAAGTATTTTTTTTTATTTTTAATAACGAAACGACACACATTGAAATTAATATTAGTTTTCTGGTGTTCATTTTAATTACTCTTTTAACTTTTATTGTTGGAGAATTAAAAACAGCAATATGCACACCTTATGAGATTTTTGTTCCTGAAAAAATTTTTTTGTTATTCACACCTTATTAAAATCAATAATCTTTATTTATTTCTAAACTATTATTACGTAGGTAAGATATTGGTAAGGAGGTGTTTCGCGAGAATGATCAACACTTAGTATTTCAAGGACCTTTATTCAAGATACCGTAATCATAGGCAAGATAGCGCGTGTGTTTCCTTTGAAGGCTCGTCATGTTATCCCCCGATAGACTCTTTCCTTGCTCGAACTTCCCTTTCCTTGACCCTAGGGCCCCTCGTTAGGAGATTTGAGGAGAGGGAGCGTAGAGTCTTACTTATACTATCGTACGTTACACGTTCGAGGCCGCGACGTCGTTGTCCTCGACGACGCTGACTTTTTACTTTATGTAGAGCCTGTGTACTTGTTTGCAATCTTATATGTGTGTACTGTTTTGTGTTTTGTTGTTTATGTTATTTATGACATTTGGTATTTTACACCCGTTCTTTTATTCGATTATAGGGAACCGTTGTTATCTTTACATTAATATTCTTGCTTCTCTAATTATTTAATTTCTTCTCATCGTGTGTCGAGTGTATAACAATATTGTTTGTGTATGCTCGATGCCTTGTATTACAATTATGTACAAAATTTCCGTGAGGTGGGCATTTGCTTAGTACTATTTTACTTTAGGTGTTGTTTTACAATGTAGTTTCCATTTTAACTTTTGCGTGCGTTTATTTTCCAAAAAAATTTCATACAACCTTCTCATTCTAAGTATTCAAGTGAGAAAAACAAAATCTTTTTGGATCTCGTCCTACGGACTGCACCCCCCGATGCAGTCGAGCGACTCCCAGCGCTCACTTTCGTCTGCTTATTCTTATCATTACTAATATTATTATAGCTAAAATTACCTTTTTTCATTTTACTTTGAGTTTTCTTTTTCACAGTAGACTTTAACATGACTCTCTCGCTATTACATATTTTGGGAAGAGAAAAAAATTCTTTCTAAGTCTCGTCCTACGGACTGCGCCTCCCGATACAGCCAAGCGACTCCTAGTGCCATCTTCTTTTCTTTATTACTGTTGTTATTATTCTTATCATCCTTATAGTTTATATTATTGTAGCTACAATCATCATGTACGTGTTTTTTTTTTTTTTTTTAAACTTAAAACAAATTTTCCGATGCTTATTATTTTGAAAAAAGAAAAACTCTTTTCAGTGTCGTCCTATGGACTGCGACCTCCAATATAGTAGAACGACTCCTGGTGCTCATCCTCTTTTTCATAATATTATGATTATTGTTGTTACTATCCTTATAATTATACTATAACCTTATCATCTATAGAATTATTACGGTGTTATTATTACATAATTGTAATCATTATTATTGTTATTTTTACACTGCTTCCGTTATTAACCTTATATTTTACATTTTATTTCGTGTTCCTTAATTTTGTTTATTTCTGCTTTACATGGAAATCACTTGTAATGCCATGTTTTTTCTGTGGACTCACAATCCGTGGAGAATATTTCCACGATAATTGACGGGATGCTTACAAGGTGCCTTGGTTTCCTCTTCTGCATTTTGAAGGATGTTGGCTGAGGTGCTGAAGGACTCGTCGCTATAGTTCTCTCTCTTTTTGCGTTGTCTCTGCGTTGTCTACCTGCGAACATTCGGGCCAGATTCAATATCAAGCCCCCCCCCTCATTTTTAAAAACCGAACGATCCCACCACTAAGCCTAGAGATATTTCTGCTGCTACCCACGCGTATTCTTTCCAATCAGATGATTCTCCCTGTGTTTGCAGGAGTTAGCGCACGCATTGCATTAGGTCCATTAGCTTTATGCCTGTTTTTAAGTTTTCTTCGGGCCCGTGCTCTTGACTATCGAGTTCCTGTAACCCGTCCCTATTTATTATTATATTTATTAGTTCCCGTAACTTGTCCGTTTTATGTTTTTTATGCTCCGTATTATTTTTCGCACGTTCAAGTTTGAATCTTTGAATTTAATTATTTGGCTCTTACTCTCCTCTAATCTCAGACTCAATCTTGTTTCTGATGCTTGTGCCGTGCAATCTTTTGGTAAATTTACTTCTCCCGCATCTATGACTTTCACTGTTTCGTGCTCTGTATACTCGCATTGTATATGTACTTTCTTCTCCACTGCGGTACTGAAATCATGCTGGTTTTTTACGTACAGGGGCGTCCATTAAGTGCCTTTTAATCTTGCTAGTATTATGGTGCATTTCTCCGGCTTTTTTATTGTATACCCCAGGATTAATTTTATTTCGCAGGGATGATCTTCCTCTATCTAATGTGTTGGTTTCATCATTGTGCAGATGCACCATCGTCCTATTTTTTTTGCATTTTTCAACTGTTTACTGTGATACTGGCATAATACTCTTCGCGCTAGTGCTAACTGCCACGTATTCGTATGTTGACTGTAGGTATGCCACGATGTTCGTTGTATTGAAACCTTCCTGTTATACCGGTAATGGTGGTTTTCTATTATCCCCAGGTTTTTCTTGATCAACTCTATCTCCTTTAGTTGCTTATGTTCCTGAGTGACCTCTGCCTTAAAACAAAAACAAAAATGGATACTTTTCCTCATGATTTTTACGTTCTTTCTCTGTATATACATTTTTTGCATTAACGTATGCGCCTGTACACCTAGGTAATTTGCTCATGATCCGCGTTTGCGTTATTGCTGGGAGCTGCGAGTGTGATTATCCCCTTACATGTGGATTCTGCTATGCGTTTTTATGTGTTAACTTAATTTCTGTTCAACGAAAAGAAAGAAGGGTATATACGGGAGAAGGTTATTACACATCAATGAGTATATACACATACTGACGCGTCAACTTTCGATGCTGCTCAATTTTTGTAATTTTCTTATTATTTTTTTTTTTTATGCTCTTTCGTTTTTATTTATTACAGTTCTGCTTATACCAGGCTATGCTTTACGCATTCACTTATTCAGTTAATTTTCAGTGGAGACAAGTGTGGACATGAGAGGAAGAAAAGAGAAAATCTTATTGCTCTATATTATAAGCCTCTGTATCCCAACAACGTATGCTACGTTATTTTCTTATTTCTTCCATATTTCCTTTTTTTCCAAGTGACTCACCTGAAGTGGGAAAGGACATAAGTGTACACATTTGGGTTTGCTTTTCCTCAACGTTGCTGCTCAATCAGTATATTCTGCGCTTCCTTACCTGCACGGTCTCTCCAAATAATCGTTAGCTACGGCTGGTTTCAACGAATTTCTGGATCACCTCATTGGGTTTATCCGTGTGCCCTTAGACGGCTCGTGACCCATGGAATTCCATGTCGTTGATGGTAGTGCGTGTGCGCTGCTAATGGGCACTGTTCTCCATGAGGAGATAGCGTGTGCCGTGCCAGATTGCCAAAACGTAAGCGTAACAAATTTTTTTTTTTTTTTTTAGCTTGGGATGCAACCAAAAGTTGACCCATACGCCCTCTTCGGTGTTTTGATTCCCTTGCTGTTACCGGAGTTGCCGTCCAGCGCGTTGCCACTGCCAACGTTGCGCTACCCTTATCGAAGACGGCTGGTGTCCTGCGAGGTGCTTTGCCCTTCGGGGTCTCTGTTCCTCGTGATTGTGTGAGAGAAGGAGAGGGCACCCATCCCCATCTTCACTGGAAAGGTGTTCTGGGTGCACTGCCACATGTTGGAAGAGGGAATTTCCCACTCTCTGGACATTGGCTGTAGCTGCCACGGCACCATCCTGGTGCTTGTTGTGGGCGTCAACCTGGAGGGCGCTGCGGACTACCCTCTTGAACACTGACCAGTCATCCAGGTAATTTTTCCTTTTTTTTTTGTTTATTTATTCATTTTTTTATCTTTTTCTTCTATTCTTTTTTTTCTATCAGGTGCCACGTTCTGCCAGCGAATTTCTCGTTCCCTTTACGCTGGTCGCTGCCACCACCGATTTTGAGCCCAGTTACATTGACTGTCTTCAGCAGTTGTAGACGCTGCAACTGGGGGAAAATACTGACGGGACTTTTCGAAGGAGTGGTGTGGGTTATGGGTGGCGGCAAAGAAGAAAGTGGGGGGCAAGCCACTCGCGTGGTTTTTGTAAGGGCTGTAGCTCTCATTAGCGCATGATTAGAAAAATTAGTAAAATAAAAAAAAATAAAAAGAAATTTAATTATTTTTTGAATACTGTGCTTTTTGTCCCTTATTATTTTCCTTTCATATTCCTCACTTGTCTTTGCTTTTTACCTCCCTAATCGAAAAACATTTTTGCGGGCAGTCGACATAAATTTAATCTTTTCGCATGCACACACACCTATATTTATTTATAACAGATTTTAAGAGAGCACCACACGCGTAACTTTTCTGCTTTTTTTTCAATGTCTTGTATTTTTCAGTTAACAGTAAACTCGATAAAGAAAAGCTTTCATTTGTTTAGCTACATATTAAGGAGACAGAGAAAAGAGGAGGGGTTAAGGAAGAAAAAATTTGTGGTCCGTTCGAGGGCCGTGAAAATTTTGGCGAACCCCAATTGTTTTTGTCTGATGATTTCTACTTACTATGCTCTACATAGTACTACCCCATCCCCAAAATTGTATAATTGCTCGTAGGTAACCACGTGAGCCTGCATCGCTTGAGTTTCGTCCCTCGAGCTATATCCTTGTATAAAACCTACGTATGCACATATATACGTATACACTGTTGGGCCTGCTCGGCATTTCTTAACTTTTTTTTTTCCCCTTTATTCTCGTATTTATATATATACTTTGGACTCTTTCCACATCATTTTCGTGTTGCATTTTTAAAACGCATGCTTTCTTAATTTTGTCTACGTGCACTACCCTTACCTCGTCATTCCTTCACAACGGCACGTCATGACTCTTATAATTTATCTCTGTTATTTCGTATGGGCCTCCGTATTGACAATCATATATTCTTTCCGATGGCTTTTTTAAAACGTAAACCATTTCTCCTTCCTTAAAAAATTTTGTGTTGAGTTTTCTATCGTAGTAATATTTTGATCTATGGTTGCTTTGCACTTGTTTCAACGCTGCTATTATTCGCATTTAAGTGAGAGTATCCGTTATTCCCTTAAAGTACTTACTATATGTTTGATCTGTTTCTACCCACTTAGAGTTTAAGGGGATACGTGCTCTCTGCCCTAAGAGTAACTCATAAGTAGTGTATCCTGTGCTCTCGTGCTTGGATGTATTAAATGCGAGCATGTATAAAGGTATTAACTCATCCCATTTATCATTTGCGTCAACATAAGCCTTTAAGTGTTCATACAAAACGTGGTGCATTCTTTCGATGGCTCCATTACTCTGTGGGTGAAACGCTGTGCTGCCAATTTTATTAATCTTGAGTAATCTCAAAAATTCCTTCATCGATTTGTTCATGAAATGCGTCCCTCTGTCCAACAGTAATTTTTCCAGGGCTTCAAAGTACGCGACAAATTGTTCCATCAATGCTTTCACAGTTTCTTGAGCCATTGCGCGTTTTACAGGTGCTAATTCAATGTATTTTATCAGCCAGTCTTGAATTGGCAAAATATGTGTATTTTCGTCATCTGATGGCTTATTAACGGGTCCGTAAAAATCTATGGATATCTTCTCGAAAGGCCTGCTCGGTGTATCTGTAATAATCATTGCTTGTTTGGTTTTAACCCGTACCAGTTTTTTCGTCTCATATGAGTTGCATCCAAGAATGAACTGCCTGACCTCTGGCCTCATGTTTTTACAGTAAAAATATTCCGAGATTCTATTGTAGGTTTTGTTGATTTCTCTATGGCCTCCTACCGCAGACTCATGATATCCTTTAATAACTTTGAACCGTTGATCTGCCTGTAGTATTACCAGTGTGCTTGTATACAGTGTACATATAACTTTTATATCTTTAAAAATTTCCTCTAATTGTTCAATCAGGTATGTCCATGTATTCAGGTTTAAAATTGCGAAGTCCCTTACTATTCCTATATTTTTTATATGGTTGCTCATTACCAGCCCTTGGAGAGATTTCGAGCAAATATTCATATCCGACCTTAATGCCTTATCATCAAAGTGCTTTTTCACATACATGCGTATAACGGATACTTTCCTTTTCTTAGAAAGCATAGCATTCCTAACGGCTCTCTCTCTTCGTTATTCATGGTTATTGGGTCAATATAATCTGTACCTGGGACATTTTCCAACACTGTGCAAAAGGCTAAATCGTCTAAGTATCTGAAAGGGTGATCTATTTTTTTTACTTTCTGTAGTAGGGGGGGGGTCTTAGCCGTCACCTGGGACCCATGTTGATTTATCACGTGGTAGCCGGATTCTGCATACTCTATATTTATCCAGCGTGCCTAAATCCCTAAGATTATTTCCTTCTTTGGGGTCGCTCTTGCTTGCCTATATCAGAGCTTTGTTAAGTCTCCTACTTTCTTCCTCGTCCTCTGATGGAAATCCTGACGTGCTACTGAGGTTAGGTGATGGTGTGTCTCCATCCTCGTGCACCTTTTCAATTGTGCTATCTTCCTCCTCCTATGTAGAATTCTTATTGCTTGTCTGTTTTTCTTCCTTTTCTGACTCATTGCTGCAGCTTTCCTCGTTACTCATACGTCTTACGTCATTAACTCCTGTTTCGTGTTCCTCTTCTTTGCTCTTCTATTTATTAAGTTCTTTATTGCCCTGCTTACTAGTAATGACTCCAACATTATTTAAATCTTTCCTACTAGCTGAGCCCCTTTTACTATTTTCTTTGTTGTCTGTTGTTATATAATGACCTTCGTCGTATTCCATAAGAGCCTGATAATGATCATTTTTTAGATAAATATGCTTAAATGTTTACCCTTTTTTCCCTATAAAATGTTGAAAAATCATTCTGTCTTTTGATAGCTGGAAATGGATGCATATGTTTACCTTGTATTCTTGAGAAAATACAAAGGCCCATTCCCCATCCCCGAACGCGTGGCTCTCTTTTAAAATGTTTTCTGTGCCCTCTGAGTCTTTGCATTTGTTTATCCATCACGAACAAAGGAGCATTTTCCTCAGTTTGTCTTGTGACATTTTCAATCCATATAAAAGTATGAGGCAATAAAAAGACAGTCTCCGTCCTGGGGTACATCAACTAACATGAGCCTCTTATGTGGCTCTGCGCAACAATATCCACGTTTACGACTCTTTATGTGTTCTTCTTCATTCATTTTGACCGATGTTGCATCGCTTTCCCTTGAATTATTTGTTGGGGGCGTGTTATCCCTAATTTTCGTATCCTCATTTCTTTCTTCATTGATACTGTCTGTAGGATTTTTTAATTTTTTTACGCTGTCATTTTCATTTTCCCATAGTTCTATCCTTAATCCTTGTTTCCATCTAGCAGGTCTTAAAGGTGTGCATCATGTCGGATCGCTCCGCTTACACGATCAGTTTTACTATATCTATTAGTATCAGCGGCGAGTGGTATATTCGTTGCATGCTCATCCCACGGTAACTCTTCTTCTTTCTCTCTGTCCTTTGATCCGCTTCGTGCTTAATCGGCTCTCTCCACTACTTCAACGTTCCTGCTTTCAAAAACACCTTTTTCCATGGTCTTAGTTTTACCTGCTGCTTCATCCGTTTCCGTTAGCTTTCGGATATCGCTTATTTTTTCTTTACCTCTTTTTTTCTGCCTCCTCGGCTGCTAGGCTTACTTGTATCATCTGCCAGCACTAGTTATCGAGTTTTGGACTATGAATTTTCATCTCGTCATTTTTTATAATTGGTGTCCTACAATTCGCAATGATAATGTCACTTGATATACTTTCGTTGTGTTATGTTATAGAAAACTGTACCTGATTCCTAGTAAGTGTATCAAATTGACGCTTACGAGTTTTTCGTCCCTTTGGTGTACCTCGTTCTTCTCGATTTCCAGTGTGCTTTTCGATTTTATTCCACGTTGCATTTGGTCCGTACTTTCGTATATGGGCTAATTTGTCGTTCACTGGCCTTTGTGAAATAATTTTATCTGTTGCTTCTGTGTCTGTTTCCGTCTTTGAATTGTTAATTGTAATATTTTTCCTTGGGCGATCTTGTTTTCTCACGGTTCTTCTCCTTTCGCTTAATTTTTTGCTTCTTTCTATTTTTTCCTCGGATTCATGGTCCCCGTTCCTGCTCTTATATTGTGGTTATTTTTATCCCATCCATCGAAATTTTGTTTTTTCCTCTGTACCTTCTTATGTGAATCCTGTATATCTGGATAAGTGAGTTTTCTTTTTTTTTTTTTTTATGTTCCCTTGAATACGTTGCTTACGGGTCGTTCGTGTCTTAAAGATGTGTGCTGGAGGCCCATCGCTATCATCCGGTTTTTCTTTCTCCTGTTCGTCCGCTAGCTAATAAAGCTCTTGGCGTGGCCGTTTGGGATTAACTTCCCCTTTTTTTAGTATTGGGTTTCACGATAATGCATCTGGTGGTCCGTTGTTAACGACCGGGTGGTATATAACTATGAAATCATATCCTTTTAGTTCCGCTTTAAGCCTGTTAAAACAAATGTCTGTTTTTTTAGATGAGTGAAAGTGCTGCAGTGGCTTATGGTCTATAATCACCGTAAATTTGCGTCCGTAAAAATATGGTCTAAATTGCTCTTTTGCAAATACGATCGCCAATAACTCTTTATCGTATGTCGGGTAGCGAAGCTCTCTCCCTTTAAGGCAGTGAGACGCGTTCTCACACGGTCTATCTTTTCCAATCTCTCTCTCTCTCTCTCTCTCTCTCTGACTAAGGATTGCTCTCATCGCGTAATCTGACACGTCTGTCGTGACGATAAAGGGTTTCTTCAAGTCTAGGGTGACGAGTACTGGTCCGCTCCACAGTATTTTGATAAGAGTTTTGAATGCGTTTTTTTAGTTGTCACTACACGCAAATCTTGTGCCCTTTTTTAATCGTCTCTTTTTCGAAAAATTTTCCTTTTTTTCTTTATCATAATTTTTTTCTTATTACATAATCTTATCACTGCTTCCCCCAAGCTTTTGACATTGTCCCCTTTAACGTCTGAGTGCTTCCGATAAATTTCTTCGTAATCAAGCAGCTCTACTTACGGAACAGGCACGTATTTTATCTCTGTACTCATAATAATGCATTCTGCGACTAATTTCCCTTTAGTATTTCTGGCTATAAAGTATCCAAATAATGTTCCTTCCTCCATCTCTTGAAGAGGTATCCAGCCATATTCTGCTTCATTCTTGCTTTTTATTATTTGCACATAAATTATTTGTCTCGATTTTGCAGGTATTTTAAAACACTTTGGCTTTATCAGCGGTATCTCTACCTTATCCAATTTAATCATATTCTCAGTGGCGTCTATTGGGCCCCACTATCGCTTAAGAATATCCCACTCTATGATTCCTTCCACGTTAATTTGGAAATCATGGGGGATGACATGTAATGTGCACTCTAATCCGTGCAACTGAGCCTGTACTGTGATTCATGTTTTGCGTGCTTCGTGAGTCACGCTGATGAATAGCTATTCGATACCTACTGTCTATCAGCATGTCAGTGCTTAAAAAATTAACCTTCATAATCAAAATCTCTGCGCCAGTATTCGCATAAAAAGTTGCCTTTCCATTCTTTATCTGTGGTCCTTGTAACTTAATCGCTGGTGGCATATGCCCTGTTCTCGCGAGTTTTAAAATCGTTTTAGAAAGCTGCTCTATTTTTTCGTCACTCTTTTTGCGGGCTCTCCTTCCTTTTCTGGTGCGTCTCCCCCCCCCCCATCGTCTAGGAGTATTTTTGCATTCTGCCATATAACTTTCTATTTTTTCCTGCACTGCGTAAGTATTCGGACTGTTGTGCGGCTGCACTACTTCTTACTGCGCCTTTTGCGGCTTCTCTCTCTCTTCCTGCACCTTATTATTCACCGGACACGCTTTTCTCCATCTCTCTCTCTCTCTCTAGTTCATGCTCTGCATTTTGGGACCACGCCGAATATCCTAGGAGTTTAAAGCCGACGATCTATTTCTCCTATTATCAAAGCCATATTCGCCGCTTCTTTGCTTCGGTGGGCCCCTATCTTGTGATGGCCCAGGTCTTATAAAGTTTCTATTATAGTTGTGCCTACTGTCCTGATTTTTATAGTCATTTTTATAACGGTTGGACGTGTTCCTGCTGCAGTTATTGTATAAGTCCCTATTGCATTTTTTCTAGGATTGTAATTATTATACCTATCACTGTAATTATTGTTTCTATTCTAGGCCTCTGTTGGGCCATTGTTGTAACCCCTGTAATAATTATTGTAATTATTATCATTAAAGTTATCATTCCCGTCATTTTAGTTGTTATTTCTTTTATTTTAATAGTTATTTCTGTTATTGTTATCGTTATTCCTGCTATAGTAACTATTATTGTTGTGAGAATGAATACTTTCGTTTCCGTAGTTGTAGGCATTTCTGTTTGTATTGGTGTTGTCTATGGGTTAGTTATGCCCCTCGTTTTGTTGTCCCTCATCTTCGTCCCTGTCTTGCTTGCGTGAGAGTCATTCTCTCGCATAATGTCCTTGTCTCTCATAAAAATTGCAATTTCCCTTTGGTTCCCTCCCGTTATCTCTTGAAGTTTTTCTCTCGTTTATCACTGCTAGCAGTTTTTGGCATTTCTCAACTGAATGCCTGGTTCGGCCGTCGCAATATATACAGAGTTCTTCGTTTGCCACTGCGGCGCCTTGTACCCCATTAAGGGTTTCTGTCGTGTTTTCATATTTTCTTGCCAGATTTACTAATGGCTCCCACTCAGTTATTGTCTTACTGTTTGTGAGCAGTGCACATACTGGTACTGCGTGCCATACACTAAGGTTGCTCTAGATCTTCAGTGCCTCTATGATTGCTTTATAGAGGGTCCTCGGGCTTAGACTAGTAATTTTATACCTGAATGTTGGGTGTAAACCACACATGAACTGTTTCGCTGCCTTTGCTTCCACGCTTTCCTCCAGCACTTGTTTTGGATAGGCAATAGGTTTGGGTTTGAATCGTGTAGCATCGTCAGTTTATTGTACCAATAATGCACCCTCCCACCATAGTCTTCTATTTATAGAGATCAAGAGGTCATCTATAAGAGAGAAAAAGGTGTTTCGTCCCGAGAGCACGCCAGAACTCATTAGTTAGGCTGATGATGTGCTCCCTGCTTTAGACACCGAAGAGGTGTGGGCTTAGACTGACTCGATCGCGCTTATATAGTAATCGTGCCAGTATTTCGCTGCTTGACGGAAGAGAGTTATTAGGGGCTTGGCCACCTAGTGAGTAGAGCTTGAAGCGCGAGAGATGTGAGATGCCACATCACTCCCCGCCTAGTTACGACGATGGTGTAACGGGAGGAAGTGACAATATGAAAGTCAAGGGTGTGAAGGCATGAGAAGGAGAGAGAGAAGTTAAGAAAGAGAGTTGAGGGTCTCATTGGATCTCCGGGTCTTCCACGCTCCGTTGCGAGAGAAGCGGGGCGCATTGCCGTGCATGAACGAGTTGTGTGATGTGCGAAATGTGTGCGTCGTTAAGAGGTTCGAGCGAATTGTGTGATGGAATTAGCAGCGTTAGCATGTACCCGACATCGTATCGGTTCAAAGGGTAAGGTCGCCAATATAGAAATCGTGTGGTCAGTTATAAAAGAGAGAAAAAGGTGTTTCGTCCTGAGAGCACGCCAGGAATCATCAGTAAGGCTGATGACGTGCTCCCTACCTTAGACACCGAAGAGATGTGGGCTTAGACTGACTTGATCGCGCTTATATAGTAATCGTGCAGATATTTTGCTGCTTGACGGGAGAGAGTTATTAGGGGCTTGGCCACCTAGTGAGTAGAGCTTGAAGCGCGAGAGATGTGAGATGCCACATATTGACTCGTTGCTTAGCTGTTTGATTATTTTTAGCCTTATCATTAGGGTATCTAAGTTGCTTATGCTTCCGTACCTGTTCAAAAGTTCCTGGAGAAATTCTTGCATCGTTTCAAACTGGGCCAGTCTTGACGCAAAATGCTTAGCTGCTTCATCTTTTAGTCTGCTAGCGAGGATGCCCAGAAAAAAAAATAAAACAAGAAATGAAAAAAAAAAAAAACAAATCAGGAGGTATGAATGGGTCATAGGACCCATGGTAAGAACGAAGTTCTTTAAACATGAGATGAGTATGAAGACACACAACTTTTCAGGTAACAAGGGAATCGCCAGACCTAGTTTTATTTTTTTTGTTCCTTGTTTTTTTTTTTTTTTTTTAAGTATTTTGTTTTTTTATCATTACAAATTTTATTTAATTTTATTTACATTTCCATTTTTTTTTTCATTTTATTTTATTGTTTAATATTTTTTCTGATTTCATTCCCTTTTCTAATTTTATTTTTTAATTATTTTTCATATTATCTTCCATTTCATTTTTCTTATCATTTCATATTTATTTGTTTTACTTTTTTTCATTGAATTTATTTTTATTTTGTATTTTTCTTATGACATCTATGTTTAATTGCTTATCATTGCATTTTGTTCAAATTTTTTTTATTTAATATCTGTATAAAAATTTTTTTTTTGATATTTTTTTTCATATTTATTTTTTTGCAATTGTATAGCCAATAAATACAATTTTTACTTTACTTTTATATAATTATTCAATGACATTTTGCCATTATTTGTTCATCAAATTCAAAATAAGTGCCCTTTTAAAAACTATTAAAATGATTTGTAACTAGAAATATACATATGTAATGATCTTACGTAATTCCTTTATTATTGATCCAATAAATTTTTGTATTTATATAATTATGTGACACTGTAACATTGTTTGTTTGTTGAATTCAAAATAAGTGCCCTTAAAAACCATTGATACGTTCTGTAACTCTATTGTATATGTTTATTTCAATAATTTAATAATATATCAATTAATTTATTTATAAAAGTAATTATTAGCATTATTTTAATGCCAAAAAAACATTAGGTTTCAAGAAAATTGGTTAGTATTTTATGTGTCAAAATTATAAAATAATAATATTTTAAGCGTTATAACGGGTTCTATTCATTTATATCTACGTAACCATATTCATGCTAACAAAGGTTTTTGTTTTTTTAAATTTATTATTTGAGAAAAAAATTAAAAAAATTTTTTTAAGGAGGAAAAGACTTCTAGAAAGCCACTTCCATTTCATAGAAATCTGAAAATGAATTAAAAATAAAAATGAAAAATCAGTTACGAACCGCACGATTAGTACAAGAAACTGAAACTAGAAAGCCGGCAGTGCTCGTAGTAGAGTGGGTAAGACACTTAACTCGTATGCCGGAGGTCAAGGGTTCAAATCTGTAAACTGGAAAGTTTTTTTTTTTTTTTAGAATTGTAGAAGAGAAAAATTTCAAGTCCAAGAAAAATAATTGTGGGAAAACAAAATCAAAATTCATTTAAAAATTAGTGGCTTGGAAGTGTGAAGGGGGATGGTGGACTAATGTGTGCAGGAAAGTAGCGCAGTACGGTTAAAAGAGATAGGATGGGGTTAAGGGAAGTGTGCAGGGGACTGATGGTGAGGGCGACGGGGTAAAGGGGGAAATACAATGAATTGGGAAGAAGAAACTTCCAGTAAGCCACTTCTGTTTCATACAAATCTGTGATTTTTTAAATTCCAGCCCCCCCTAGTACGTGACATAAAGAACTTTGAAAATTCGTTCTCTGGCCCTATTTGCCATGCAACCATTCGCACCATTCTCCCGAACAGCGGTAGATTAATGGGGTCCCCATCGAAGAACGAAATGTTGCTTGGGATATGGCAGAGTTTCAACAGAATATTTTGTAGTGGTCTTCGTGTGCCGTCTTCGTCACACCCCACACAAGCTCTCTCCTCACCTGGTTGTGAGTGTTGAAATATATCATCTTTCAGCCTTTGCTTGAGTGATTGCGGGACAGTCCAAGTGAATTGGTCTCTGTACGTGGGGCGAGTCGCCGATGCAAAAGCCGCCTTTTTCTTTCATTCTAGTTCTTCGTTGATCTCTCTGAATCTGCTTCCCAGGTGATGTCTTACATTGTTTTCTATTAGTGTGTTCTTTATGCCCTTCCAGTCATTATATATGGCCGGCGCAGTAGGCCACCCAAAAATATCTGTATCCCCTGGTGTTCTTCGTGGGTCCATTTCTTTCGCCTAAGTCGCAAAGATTTCTGTAGTTCCCCAATTTCAATATGTCCTATCTGTTTCATACTGCTTTATTCATCTATCTCGATCTAGTCGATCCCCCATCGTATCATTCAATTTATTCCCTTTGTTTTTATTTGTTGTTGACCCGGTTTCATTTATTGTTGCCGTTGCTTTGCCTGTTGGGTGGATGAGTTTCCTCGTCCAACGCATCTTATTTTTCACACCCACTTAGTCTAATTCTAATTCTAGCATTTGCTGTTCTGTGTCTTCTCTTTGTTCTTTTCCATGAAATATATCACATATCTCCACCCTATCGTTTTGTACTTCGTCCCTGTTATTCGCAACGTCATAGTTCATACCCCCTGAAAGAGACATATTTGCTGTGTCTGTGGTTTTGGTTTTTTTAAGTGTATCTGCTTTGCTCACACAACACACCCTGTTTTATTTGAAAAGTTTGGCTTGCTCTGAGTCAGTGTAGTAGGCTCCGAGTAATTGTGGACGCGTATGATTACTGTATCTGTGGATATAACGCTTCGGGACCCCCTTATTAAAATTCGCTGCACTGGACGTTAATTGTCGGGTTTTCTATACATGGTCCTGTCTTTGGAAACTTTTCGCCTAGATGCGGCCACTAAGAGATAACAGAAGGTAAAAAGTGGATATATTTCTGGTGACTACCCTGATTTATAAAATTCTGTTTATTGAAACCCCATGTTCTTTCTCGTCGGGTCTCTTCTGCTTCTGGTTTTTGACAAAACCATTAAATATTTGCATTATGGCTCACTTATTTTTCCCTCAGCTCTGGAATTCTTTGATCACGTGGATCGTTTCTTCAAGAAGAATTCTTTCTAGGCTAACGCGTTTTTGAGTCTGTTCTGCCCACGCAATTGTTGTTTGTCTGTAATTGGGAAAAAGTATTCTTCTGGAAATATCTGTTGTCTGTTTTTGTTAATAAAAATGATAACAATTAAAATGGTGATATACTTTCTAGCCACGATAGGTGCGAGTTATTTACAGAAGTTCTCCGTATCTTTATAAAACCTATCTTAGTCAAATTTCTCTGTTTGACGCATGTTATTCAAAGTTTTATATAATTTTTTCCCGGGGTCAGGGAAAATAGAAAAAAAGTGAGAATTGATACAACTCATTTACCAAGCTTACACTACCCCCAAGGCTAAAATAATTGTGTTGAATATCATCCTTCCCTGATGATGCTCCCTTTTTCAGTGTTGATAGGCAGGAATACGGCTCCGACTCTAATGAATTACTATTCTCCTACTGGTCCTTCCCGAAGTTTCTCTGACCTTCTGCTTTGAATACTTCCCGATCGTTGTTGTTGAAGTTCGCTCGTGTGAACAGCCACTGGATTATCCTATGCTCTGTTTGGGTCCGTCCTGGCACTTGAGCTCAATTTTCGTGGCACTGCACTATGTGTGCTACTCTGCAGGATTTTATTTTTCCAAGATGAGAAAGCTAAGAGAAAAAAAAATCCCTTGGCCCTAAGGCCCCTCGTTACAAGATTTGAGGAGAGGGAGCTTAGAGTCTCACCTATACTATCATCCGTTTCACTATGATTTCATTGATAAATTCCAACATAAACTAAAAGCTACTTATAAAAATCTGTTACAATTTACTTTACTAATAGTACATAAAACTAATAAAAATTACAAAAATGATATGGGTCCTTGATTGACAATTATTTTAAAATGACTGTGACTGTAATCACGAGGACCACCACGGTCTTTACTATTAATACTGTAAAAAAAAAGTGGTGGAATACTTATTATGATACCATCTCACAAACTTACTTATTTTTGTTTGTTTAATTTTGTATTTTGACAAAAATAATGGAAACAGAAATTAGCAGGCTCAATAGATTTATGTCATAGGTAGTGTAAAAAAAAAAAATATTTACTGTAAAATTTAACTTAGTATCAACAGTAAGCCAATAAGTTATCAAAACAGACTTGGTACAATGACATGCACAACTTTTAGTTGTCTTATTACAGTATCATCAGAAAGTTAAATAATACAATTCAGTTATTAGGTTCTATGCCAAAAAATATATTTTAAAATATGGAAATATAGGCATTATTAATAAAAATGATTTGAAGAGAAATAATAAGGGAGGGCTTGAAAAACTAGTGAAGTGAGTTAGAGAAGTATTAAAAAAACGGTACAAGGAGTTAAGGGGCTTGTTTAAATATGGAGAAAAACAAACGTATTTCGTCTTCATTTTTGGGAGGGCTGTGTGAACTGATAGTGGCGATAGTCGGGATCTCGTTACCTACCCAGCTATAATCACTAAATGAATAAGGTAGATATATTAGGTAGATATGTATATCTTTATTATATAATTGTTTGTGAAGGGTATTCCACATAATCCTCACAGCCTTCCATAGACCTCTAAAAACTCAACACGGCCCCCCACAGCCCTTCTCACACGTTAAATAGAAATTTAGTTGATTCTACCCTCCATTCAGCTCACTTTGAGCCAACCCCCCACAATTCCCCACATCCCCCTAGTACTCCTCACGTACCCCACACTCTCGTCTTTGCTTAATTTTTTTGAAGTACTAAGCTTATTGTTGCGAGTCAACTTATGGAATCAACTAAGTAGTTCAATTATTATTAGTTTTGCTGATAGATGTATTTATAATAAAAAAAGGTTTTGTAATTATTTGTATTTCGAGTAGAATCTAATAGAATGAAAATTCTTTTTTCTTTAGAATGTTATTAAATGTGTGTATACAGCTTCAAGCAGTAAGTTTACTAAAAATTTTAGAGAAAAGAATTCTTTATTTCAAGTGTATCTTTCAACTTGGGTTTTGAATAAGATAGGAGAATGTTTTTTCTACTATCCTTATAAGTGTTTATGTAAATATATTTGCTATCACTCAAAGAAGTATTAAATAAAAAATAATCATCGGAATTAGCATTTAAAGTAGATATGAAGGGGAAGTTCAACTAGTACATCTATATTACATAGTAATTTTAGTTGGACAGTCAAGAAAGAATGTCGTTCATGTGGCTTCTGGATACCTGAAAGACGCCAATGTACCACATTTAGATATCTATTTTTGAGAATTTATTTCAAGACTATTTTTCATTACTAGTTAACATTGGCATGGTCTAACATCTATAAACAAAGAGCATATAGCGAAAGAGGACACATCAACGGTTGGGAGGAAACAGGAGCCAACTTAGATTTGGATTGAAGAAGCAACCAATTTGGGAGTGATTTTTCTCCATCAAGTTTTTTCGTGGTAACACTGACATTTACAGTCTAGGTACACCTATATAAATAAATAAAAAATTTTTTAATAGTCCAATGTTTCAGAAAAATAATTAATAATGTTTTAATATAGCGTACTATACTTATTAAAGTATGTGCTTTACAACTCTGTTGCAATCAGATATAATTTTACTATCAGACTGTGGACGTTATTCATTTTGAACGTTGTTTAAAACACTTTAAACTTTTTTTTTTTTTTTTAACATCGTCTTGGAAAAACAAGTTATTTGAACTACAAACGATTTTTTTTTAACTTCGGTATAAATAGTTATTTTAATTTTTAATCCTTTCCTAATTATAAGATTCATGAACTCTATGTCAATGTGGCGTCCTATTTTATTATATTTTTATAAAAACGGTGACATGCTCGTACAAAAGTTATAAGGTATCATAATCAACAATTTCATATTTTTTTAAGTATATTCATTCATATGTCCGTTTCCGTACATTATTATATTTATATTTATTTAAGACTTTTTCACACTTATATGATTACAGTAGAATAGTAGAGAACACAATTAAATGAATATTGTACGCTCTACTACAATAACATGAATTATTTCTTTGAAACATTGAACTATTGAAAAATCTTTGTTTGCTTACATATGTTGTGACCAACTAGCCTTTTGTATTTGAATTAATTAATTAATTAATTCTTAACAATGGGTGAAGCGATGTGTGATTGGTGGTATTTATTATATCTTGTGTTTATATGTAAAAATATTTTTTGTTCTCATTTTGTGTTGATAGCTAACGCTGTGCTTGCCACTAATTGTGTTTTAAATAGGTGCACGCAGGGTGGAGAGCAGGTAGATCGCCGCGCGCAGTGAAATGCTTGCGGGGCTTCAATGCAAATGGGTTTCAGCAGTGCCTACCACAAGCGATCCGACAGCACCATCCAGGCACGGCAAGTGCACGACGACAGGCATTCTTCCTATGGTACTGGCTTGGTCGAGACACTTGATCTTTCTGGTGCCAACGGGGAATCCACCATACATTCGTGTCACGTTTCAATGCACCAAGGCACTCAGCTTTAATGCTTGATTTAGAGTAGCTTAAATGCACTGCTATAATTTGCTTCAATGCATTGTGTTGGTTATTATTTCAAACATGTTATAATTTTGGCTTAAGCTCATATTGGTTATCGCTTAAGCGCTTATTTTTCCTTTCTTTGCTATTTGCTCACTTCTGTACGCCTTTATTTAAATATTACGTTTTGCTTGATGTAGTAATTTATATGCATTATAGAAATATATGTATTGTTAAGTTTGCTACATTAAGGCCTTGGTACTTAAACGAGATCCCGCCTCGCTTGTTTCTTTGAATTTAGCGTCTTTGCATGCAAGTATCATTTCAGCTTCGTCAAACGTCTAGGGAAGCATTGAGTGGTGGCGGAGCCCTCTCTCTCGCTTGTTCCAGTTCTGCAATAACGCCAAGGTCGTAAGTATGAGGACGGGAATCTCATATCATTCCGGGCCTCCTCGATCTATGGCTTAGCCACAGTGACGAATGCCCGTTCCTCATTCTTTATCCTCCCAAATCAGTCAGTGTTGCATTCGGCCGAGGAGAAGGATATCCGCACAGTGTGTGCTAGTATTTTTCAAGTATGTAGACAATTCAAAATTACGATACCCATTGCTTCGTAACATCACGCGCATGTAGAGAAATTTTTCTCCCTCGTCATCTTGACTCTCCCTTCCAGGTAAAGTCCCACATTATTTGTTTTATTCGTTCTTAAAGAACATCGTGACGTGAAAAGGAACGTCACAATTTATATCTTTGTTGTGAATGTCAGTGCTGCCATGACAAAACTTGAGAAAAAAAAAAGTTTCTCCCGAGTTGACTGCTTCTTTTACCCGAACCTAAGTTAGCTCCTTTTTTAAGCTAAATCTGAAATGACTGCTTTTTTAACCCAAATTTTGAGTTGGCACCTTTTTCACCAATTATCTGAGTTGGCTGTGTCTTTTACCAAACCGTCGATATGAAGAAAAAAACTCCACAGAGGTACCACGAGTGAATAGAGCGAAAAATCCAACCAAAACTCTTCAGATGGAAAGCAAGTGTTCTACCATTATACCACTGTGAGCTCTTAAAAGCAGTGTTAGTATCACAAAAATTACTTTAAGTTCTATCTTTTATTTCAGAACTTTTTATGGCTATCATGGTGGCTCTGTTCCAAATACTTTGATCTGCTCCTGTGAATTTATAATGATTAGAGTTTTATTCTTAGAATAGAACTTTTGTAATGTTTGGATCTAAAGGTAGGCAAATAGTTTGATGACTAGTCATTCCTTTTGAAAGAAGCACTGATACAATGCCAGTCCATGCCATTGATCATATGCTTTTACTAAGGAATAAAATGATCAATAAATGTTTTATTAAAAAAAAAGTTTTACTCGAACCTTCTAGGCCATCAACAAAAAAAATTCATTTTTTTGTTTGGATATAGTTTTAAAAAATGAGATCTTTACTTAATTGTTCTTCAATTGAATTAACCATTTAAGTTAAATAACTATTTGTTATAAATACAATTTTTTCTTTAACAAATTTTTGTTAATACGGATAAAATAAAATTTCCACATTATGTGTCTTAAAATCTTATTTCAAAAGATGTTACACAATACTTAAAAGAGTAAAGGTAATATAAAACTAAGGTATATAGCTAGCAGAAGTAAAGAAAAGCCCCTGCAGTACATACATACTAGTGGGGCTCTGCTTCTCTGTATAGTTTGTGTGCCTCTACATACACGTGTTCGTTATTCTATACTTTTTTTAAAGAAACCCCAGAAAGATTCTGTGAAGGTCAATAAGGATATGTGGTGTGCCCCATACAAACAGCTATATCAGCTATATCATATAGGAAGATATATTTGTATGTATAGACTGTAACAGTAATTATGACTCATAGACGCAGTTGTTCTGTTTGGAAATGTAGATCCTAAGAATTTTGTGCTTTCTCTAGAACTATATGCTTGAGTCGTAAAAATCTACAATAGACGTTAAAAAGGATGTACTCCTCAGTCAAATTTATTAACGTGACAATTATCCTGACAACTTCTACGTTTTCTATTATTTAATAATTATAATAGTAGATTGAAATTTGTATATATACTCTATTGCGTAGTATCTTACTAATATTTAAGGCAAAGTCGCAAAAACTGTTGTAATTACTAACTGTGAAAACTATTTAAGCGACTTTGCTAAAACTTTGCATACTAAGTCTTCACACTTCATAAATGGCCTAAGAATAATTTTTGTCTTAAAAAAATTAATAACAGAAGCAATAGAGTAGCTCAAAGTATTGTAAAAATACGCTAGCTTCTTACTTTAGTTCACAAGGATCTGCTAAATGGCGTAAAAGTAATATTTAAGCTCCCTGTTACTCGCTATGTAAGTTGGTTTAAAGGGGACAATAAAATCGATTGAAGCGCCCATACTGGCGTAAATATTGTTAGCTCTTGGAATACTAAGGCCTCAATTCAATGTACGATTAACTTTTTTCTCCTGGACCTTAAACTTGAAACTATTTTGACCGGTTACACGCATAAAAGTTGTAGATTAAGAAAAAAGGAGTTCATACAAATCTATTTGATAAAAATATTTGCAATAATAGTTGTTTTATAAGTAATTATGACAGAGTAGAACGAGTAAAATAACAGGTTGCATTCTCTTTGGCACCTACTTCACAAGCGCAGTGCATGTCAGTTAAAGGTTCTGCAGGCACTTTCGTGGTAATATGAGTCATCATTTATGAAATCATAATTACTGAGTATATCCTTGTCAAATATGACAATATTCATTTTTTTTACATATCCACAAATTTTACTAATACTGTTTGTCAAAAGTTTGCTTTGACTTTAAGATTTCAGCGAAATGTGCTGGACGGTTTTTGCCTACTTTATATACATAGCTATATAATGTTTCCAAGAGCTCACCTCGTTTGAAACTATAAGAGGTCGCTAAAGCAACTCTCATAGCGGATAGAAGTAAGTAGATCTGATTATAATATTTCCAAGCAAACTTCCATACAATACGGCTCATGACAGTGCACCAAAAATAGAGTTTTAAATCATGCAACTAGGATTTATGGCCACCGCTAACACTTTTCTCCACTAGACAAGCAACTTACGTCAAATTTTATCCCACACCATCAAGATTAACACACAATTAACTACAATAGTAAGCCAGGGAAAACAACCCTGACCAATTCAGGCAGACTCATCCACAGAAAATTTCATTAGCTTCCTCCACTGTGGCTTGTCAAAACGGCATACCCATAAATAGGTATTTTTCAGGTCCTTTTTTTCTACTAACCGTAAACGATTGATTATCTGGGTGACGACCAGAACACAAAATTTTTGTCAGCCAAAGTCAACCAACGTTCTTTTCTTCATCATGGTCTCCCTATGCAGAGACTCAAAGGGTAAACATCAAGCTAGATGCAGCTGTCTCTTCATCATCGAAATAATAAGAAATGACTGGAAATGTTTATACTGGCCCTTTTTAGGGGTGTCATTAGTATTAACGTTCCCTAATTATCCTACAAGCTCATCAATTTTTTTAAGGACCATCTAATGGCTCAAACTATCTAGCCAACATTTTCTACTATTTCTGGCAATGATACGTTGACTAAAAGACTATAAATACAAAGCCAGACATTATTAAACCAAGTTAGTCATTCACTGACAGACATCACGAGTCAAGTTGTTCGTCATGAGGCTGGCACCCCTAGCCAACCATCGACCTTACATTACGCTCCTAACTCTAAGAATTTAACCAGGAATTCCTGATACTCTCCAAGGTCTATGCTGGGCGGACCTTACAGCAAAGCTATGAAGTAAAAACAAACCTGAGCAAACGTGACAGTCTTTAATGGGCAAGCATCACTAACTAATCTTTCCACCTTAGAGCACCAAAACGACCGATCTCTTTAAAAGAAGAAGGTGCTTTAGATACCAACATCTTTAATATGATACCAGGAGATGTTAAGAAAGAGCTCTACGACTAGCCTTAACCCTACAGACAATGTAGTTTTCCTTTCAATCAGTCTAGTGCTACAACAACAGGTCAGAGAACATTAATATGAGGTATCAAGGCAGTCAAGTTTACTTAAACTTTAGTCAAGGAAGAGTTGAGCTCACCGATCCTTTGTAGGGCTATCTGACGTTGAACTAACTTGCCAATAAGTACATTGCAACTCAACAAAGTTTACAAAAACAGTCTTTTGGGCTCACAAAAGTTTAACCATACTTATAGGTAAGAGAACGTGAATTGGAAGGAAAACTTCAAATGCTCCAAATGCATACAATTTTAAGCGTTACGGAAGTGACGCAGAACATTTGTCGGGATTAAAACAGCAGTGTAGAAATTAATAAACAAATAATTCATTACGTGAAAAATCTGCCTTCAAATTGGAAAAACAATTTTTCAATTATATATTTTTTGTCAGTCTTAAATCTTTACAGTTTTAACGAATAGCCGTTTCCAATCATAATAACGTGAAAAAGTGCAAATCAATGGCTCCTTTGAGCCAAGAAATATTTTATGGCATAAAACCCTCAGTACTTTTGAGCATCATTTTTTTTTTTTTACTTTTTACAACTTATTGTTTAACTAAATAAACTGCATGAGTTTTAAACATTATTATTTTAAATAAGGTAAAAGTACCTATTATGAAAAGGTTTTTTGGATAACATGTTTTGCTTATGAAATGTAAGCCTAGAGAGCATGCATGTGACTACTTTTTTGCATTAAATAGAAGTAAGGCCTTAAAATATTAGTTTGCGAATAAAAAAAACCATAGTATATAATACTATAACAATTAAATAATTAAAAATGTGCTGACTTGGAATGTCCGTATTATGGAATGAAATATTGGACCATGTCCCTATATTCCATAACGTGTCTGTATTATGAAATCAGGCTTAAATATAAATAAAAATAATAATTAGGCTTATAATTTGTGAGGTCATATCTTCAGGTTTAGTAAGTTAGTACTTTGATTATTAAAAATTACTTTATTTTTTAAAATTTGATCTTAATACCAGTATTTTACTTCCATTTAAATCAAATAAGACACTGCATGCGTACAAAAGGTAAATGAGAATAATTTTAACGACTTAATTTTTTTAAATATGATAGTAATAAATAAGGTAAATAACGATGCAACCGTAAATTAACAAAATTAAGACTCTTCTTTTTTGATGGTTCGTTGAACATTTTTAATACTTTCAGTTATTTTTTTCATCTCTTCCCATAATCTTTTTTTCTCTTCTGTCAAATTTTTTTTTTTTAACATAGTTTCTTCTTTGAGCCTTTGCTCTTCTAATTTCTCATTATTGCATTGAACCCATTCATCGGAGGTGCCAACTGCAGGTAATTTGGGTCTCCCTTTTTTTGCAGGTAGATTTTTTTTTCTTCGGCATGAAATTTTCAGGGAAAGTAAACGCTTGAGAGAAACTTTTCCGGGAGTTGCCTACTTAATAATCATATAAAAATGAAAAAAATGTACTCATATCGATGAGAATTTTTGTGATACTAACTGTTTATTACGTACAATTTTCATTATATGAAGGAAAATTCTCTTTAATTGCCACTTGAGCTGGATTTATTACAGGTATTTCAGTCCCAGCAAAATCTAAAAAATGTTTAGATGTTTCAGTTAAGAAAAATTTTAATCGATAGGAAAATTTTTACAATAGTAATAATAATGACCTGTTTTTTCCAAGTTCATCGTTTTGGGTACAGTCAAATCTAAAGTGGGTTTGAAGGTTTCATTACCATTTGGAAAAGTATTTAAAAGTCCATTATTTTTAGCAAGTACGATCATCCAACTGCTTTCAATACTTTTTACGGAAACATCTTGTTTTTCATGATCTAATAATTTATTTGGATCGTTAACAATCTTAAGATCAGATATTGAGTAGAAATCAGCTTCGAAATTAGCAGGAACGATATTGTCTGCTTCGAATAATTGTCAATGGGATTCGTCGTGGTGAAAATTAATTGGCAAATTAATCCTTGTTAATGAAGGTGAATTTATTGGTGTATCAGGAGCAGGTTCCAAATGAGGGAAAAGTTCTTGAAGTATCACCTTATAGTTATTTAAGTTTTAAATACTTCTTATTATTGGTTTCGGACGAGTGGTATTATCTGTATGGAAAAAAAAATTTGCAGAGAAACTAAAAAAAACCAATTAATCTCACGACTGCAAATAAAAAAACAGTTTTAAAAAAATGTTACAACCGAAACGGTAAAACCATTTATAATAAAATTGTAAATTGATTTTGTAAATCATAAATGTAAAAAAATTTATCTTATAAATAACAAATTAAAATAAAAATTTATCTTGTAAGTAATAAATGCAAATAAAAATAAATCTTTTAAATAATAAATTTAAATAAAAATTTATCTTGTAAATAATAAGTGCAAATCAAAATGTATCTTGTAAATAATAAATGTAATTGAAAATTGGAATAAATTTGAGTTCATTAATACTGACTTTACGTCCGTACAATATAAAAATAATAACCAGTCGCTTCTTGTTTTTTTTTTCAGCCAGTATTCAAATAAACCTTTGTTAACATTGTCGTACTCCCAGATTCTTGTAGTTTCACTAGTTCGAAATTTCTCCAATAAATCCGAGTCCAGATCTTTTTCAAACTCCAACAAAAAGTGTTGTTTTTGAGATAAAGCATTCGTATCAGTGGATAACGTTTCTTTATGACAGCTTGATTGTTTTTTTCCTTTTTTGAGAACATTGTAGTTAATGATATTGGGATAAAAAGGGTGAAGACCAGTAGCTTTGAAACTGTTTATGATAGTAAGTTGCTCTTCTTTCATAGAATCCAAAGTAATCTTCAAAACACAAGCAAACTCTTCTTTTTCAAGTTTCATTTTTTCGTTTTGAGCTATCCAAAGGGTGAGAGTTTTCTTCCAAGTCTGTTTCAAAGGGTGAAATAAGCCGATGTCTAAGGGTTGCAGTACATGGGTAGAGTTCGGGAACAAACTAATAAGCTTTATACTTTTTTCTCGGCAAAAAGAAACGAGGGGCATTGTCATATGGGATGAGTGTCCATCCAAGTAAACTACAATAGGAAAAGTGACAGTGTTCTCCAGTAGCCAGGGATAAAAAACGTTGGTGATGTATTAAAAAAATGTCACGGATGTTATCCAACCTGACTCAGAGACACCGATTTCCCATCCTTTTGGACAATTGGATGCTATTTTTATTGGTGCTTTTTCTTTGTACTTGTAAAGAATCATCGTGGGAGCACGTTTTCCATCGGCACCGTACATAAAAAGGACTGTGAGGCACTCCTTTTCATGGCCACCAACAATTTTGTATACAGAGCGTTTGTTAAGTATTTCTCTGTATTTTATCTTTGTTATATAACAATAAAATTTTATAGTGTCCTGATGAGATCATCAGTGAGATGACGGAATATTGACCGTAATATAGTTAAATAAGGTCATGCTCTATAAATCAAGTATTGTACTGTGGTTATTATTGTTATTAACTATGGATATTGTCATCTGCATAGATTTTTGGGATGATAGTTATAGAGGTAAATAAATTTGACATTGTTACATTATTTCTAGAATGTTTGAACTGTAATAATAATAATAATAATAATAATAATAATAATAATAATGATAATAATAATAATAATAATAATAATAATAATAAAAAACGTATTATATGTAGTGTTTTTGAATATAAAGGCGTGCTTGATGTTTGTTTGTTTCTTATTTTTACCTTTTTCTTCAAAATTTAGCATAAACTACTATGCTCTTTTACTATTAAATTTAAACACTTTGTTGACGTTAGGGTTCGTTTATCATGTTCGAAACCGTGTTTAAATATGTAAACGTTCATCCACACCAAATAAGCGAGATTAGTATGTTTCATTGCCTCCAACACGTACAAGAAGATACTTTACAGCGGAAAACAACTTTGGTAGTCAGTGTTTTGAAGTTAAGGACGATGCTTTTAGTTTTCAACCCAATCCGCTGTATACGTAGTGATCAGAAATAACAAACGCACAATAAAAACTCTCTTTCCGATCTTCAAAACGTGCAAGGAACCGTTTTGCAGCGTATAGCAGCTTTGTTTGTCACGTATTCGAGGTTAGGGTTGCTCAATGGCATTTGTAGTCATACATTAAATAGTTATAAGGTTAATATATGATATTAGCACGAAATTAACTCATTACCGTAGCTCAGAAGTGATTCCAGTTGCCAAAAACACGTTTTTTTCACTTATTGATCTTTTTTTAGGTTAGGGATGGTTAAATGTGTTTTTAATCATAGCACATGCCATGACTATGTGAACTTATACTGTCTCTATAAATTAAACTTTTAAGCCCACCTTTTAATAGCTTTTCGGGGCTAAATAATTCAAAAAAATTTGATTTTTTTGGTCCTTTCTCCGGCTTCTGGTTGCCATATTGGTCAGCCATTTTGGATTTTTCGGGATCGCCACTCTGCATTTGAAACTAGAGGTCACAAGCTAAATTTTGACCCATCATACGTTTCCAGACAACGCACCAATTTTTGGCGAGATGGGGGTCTTACGTCCACTAAGAATGCCCCATATATATATATGTATATATACATAAACTAGTAGGATTTAGTCTTCCTGGGCGGTTTTCTCCATAACCCTCCACTAAAACTCATGACAAATGTCTTTTAATTTAATTTATAAGTATACGTTAATACATATACTAGTAGGGCTTAGCCCTTCTAGAGCTTTGTTCCATAACCCTCTACTCTAACTTGAGTTAACGATGTTTTCACTTTATTAATAAAACAGAAAATTGCTATGCTGAGTCAATACAAATGTATGTTGACAGTTTGAGTATCGTCTAATTTTTAATAGTCATAAGAATGCTAACTATTAGTAAGAATTGGAATGTGGTTATCACAATTTTTATTTGTATAAGTATTTAATGTCCTACTTAGATGTCCCAGAGAGAACACTAACAGATTTTTCATGGTGTCTACAAATTATGATAACTTGACTAAATATATAGAATTTAAAATGAAAATGGCTTATTTTTTGATGAGCTATAAATGTCAGAATACTTAGTCGTTTTAAATTTTTATACTACTTCACTGGTTATATTCATGAAAATGTCTATAATATTATAGTAAGGTTAAAACTAACTTATTCCTCTGTGTTTCTGAAGAGATAGGATAAATAAAACAGTTTTAACCTTAATGTATTAAAACTACAAATTTTTCTTTCCCTTAATACATTCACATGAAATTTTGCACAACTCAACAATGTATGATGTAACTTCATAAATTGTTAAAATTTTTCATTCAAAAATGACTGCTGATAAATACATTTTTTGTATTAAACTGAAGATTCTAACATTATTTTACCCTTACAACCGAAGATACTCTTAATTCTTTGCTTACTATCATTTACTGCTGAACAATACAAATTTTTGTACATAGTAAAGTACAAAAAAAACAACATTTATCTTACTTGTATATGAAGCAAAGTCGCTAAGACAGTTGTAATCGTAACAGCAAAAACGACTCAACCGATATTGCTCGAGTTTTTCATACTGATTGTTAACACTCGCTTGATAGGCTTAGTATAGTTTTTATCTAAAAAAAAATCAAACACAATAGCAATAAATATGCTCTCAGTTTTGTAAAAATACTCTAGCTTTTTACTTCAGTTCAGTATGATCCACTAGGTAGCATAGAAGTGAAATCGAAGCTACCTGCGATAAAATTAAGTAAATCTTGTTATTACATCCCTGAGCAAAGTATCAGATACCACAGTTGATTATCGGCAGCTCATTGAGCATAGAGCTAGGAGTTGTGCAACTGGGT
Organism: Copidosoma floridanum; assembly: GCF_036245765.1. Lineage (NCBI taxonomy): Eukaryota > Metazoa > Arthropoda > Insecta > Hymenoptera > Encyrtidae > Copidosoma > Copidosoma floridanum. Next base: position 3,801,557 of record NW_028321890.1, on the reverse strand, counting down.
ATACTGGCTACCGACAACACTTTCTCTAATGGACAAGCAATTACCGTCCAACTTCATCTCAAACCACTAAGATTGATGAGTGCCACTAATGAAAAAAAGTTCTATATTCTCCAGCTAAATACCAGGAGACGTGCTTAGCCAGAGCACAATCTGCTATAGCATTTTAAAGTTTAACGGCCATTCTTTGACTTGTCCTGGGGCTCTCAGAGCAGATTTTCCTCCAACAGCAAGCCAGGGACAACAATCCAAAAAAACACAGGCAGCCACAATGGCCTCCTTCTTAGTAATTGTCCCAATGGCACACCGACAAAAAAAGTATTTTCCAGGACCACTTTCCCATCTAACGATGAGCGGTTGGTTGTGTGGGGAACGACCCAAAGACAGGATATTCTTTGGTCAGCGGCGTACTTCCCTCCATCACCGTCTCCACATACAGAGACTTCAAGGGCAAGAGTCAAGCTACCCACAACCAGATCTTCTTCATCAAGAATAATGATAAGAAATAGCTGGAAGTTGCACCACTGGACCGTTTAAGGGCCATTTGAAGTATTTACGTTTAATACTTTACAATCAATTCCATCGGTTCTTTTACGGGCCACGTAAGGTTAAACTACCTTACCAACAGATACATTTTTGATACTATTTCTGGCAACGATTTGTTGACTAAAGGACTATGTAAAACCAGCCCTTATTAAACCAAGTCAGTCATTTACTGGCAGACGTTACGAGCAGAGTTCGTGACGAGGCTAGAAACCTTGGCAACCAATGATCCTACATAACATTACTCTCTACTTTACTCTTGACTCTAAGCATTCAATCAGAAGTCACTGATCCTCTCTGTGGTCTGCGCTGGGTAAATTTTACAGCTATGATGAAAAAACAAATTTTAACAAACGTGACAGTCTCTAACAGGCAAGCATTATGAACTAGTCTCCCCACCTTTGATCACCAAAACAATTGAGTCTGAAAAATAAAGATACTTTAGACACCAACGTCTTCTGCATAATACCAGGAGACGTTGAAAAAGAGCACTATAAGTAGCTGCAATGCTTCAGACGTTATAGTTTTTCCGTAGCTTAGTCTGGTGCTACAACAACAGGCCAGAAAATATCACCTTGAGGTATCCAGGTAGTCACGTTTGCTAGAAACTTCAACCAAGAAAAAATTTGCTTATCAAGCTCACCGGTCCTTTTTAGGATCATTAGACGTCGAACTGTTTTACCAACTAATATAATAAAACTTTAAAAAATTGACAAGACAGCCTTTAGATCTCCCAAAAAATTTAAATCATACGTATAGTGTCAAGAGGGCAAACCGGAAGGAAGACTGTAAATGCTATAAATGTTTACAGTTTTAGGCGTCAAGAAACTGTCACAGAACATTTATCGAGATTAAAGCAGCAGCAGCATCAAATTTGACAAATAAAGAATTCATTAAGTAAGAGATCAGCTTTTTATTATAACGCTCACGGTAATACCCTAAATCTGTCAGTTTTTTTGGTAGGTAAAATACGTATTTGTATTTTTGTGGCAATAAAAAATATAGAGATCAAGCTTTAAGATTCTTTTGCTCTGTTAACAAAGTTGTGAGATAAGTGAAAAAATTTTTTAATTATATATTTTTTGTGATTTTTGAATCTTCTCAGCCTTAAGAAAAAGCCCTTTTTCTAGATTGTGTAGAAGAACCTGCAAATTATTGGCCATTTAGGGCCAACGATTATTTTAGAGCATAAGGAACGTACATTACTTTCCAGCATAATTATATTTTTTGTTACCTTTTACAGCTGATTATGGGAGAAAATAAACTGCATCAATTTCATACATATGTGTTTTTAATGAGAATCTATTTGTTCTGAAAAGCGTCAGGAATAGATGTATGATTTTTAACTGAAAATAAATTGCAAAAAATTTCCATCTTGTTTGAATATTTTTCGAAGATACTTGAAAATTTTTTTTTCAATTTAAGTAATAGAAAGATAAACGAAAAATTTTAAACAAAAATCCTAAAGAGTAAATAATTTTCGGTCAACATCTTATTAGTTATTTACAAACACTATTAAGTCAATATTACTAGCACGTTACAGAACCGTCTGTTTTATTTCGACAAACTCGTACCGTTAGTTGATTATGTCTTTATTAATAAATCTGTGAGGAAATTAATGAGGCTATATGATAATGACAATAGTCACGTTGATTATAATGGCAATAGATAAGTTGATGATCATTGTAGTAATAGTAGTTATATGTAATGATGATAATGATATTAACAGTAATGATAACTATGATAATCATAACAGTATTAAAAATAATATCATGATAGTAAGAAATGTGATAATAATTATTTAGTTGAAAATCATGATAATAACTGTGATAATAATGGTAGTGATAATTTTTTAGTAACTCCTGTTAGGCCTTTTTATTTTTGTTATCTCTAAGCATCAATTTGATAAGAATTGTTTATAACATTCTAATTATTTACTGAAATTTTATAATAATTGTTATCTGCATAAATTATTTATTTAACTGTCTAATATTTGGAAGTTAATAAATTTGAAAAAAAAATTATACTAGAGGACTGACTTTTTAAGTTAATAAATATCATGCTGAAATAAATAAATCGTATTAAGTTTAACATATTTTGTATACTATAGAATTAATTATCTAATTTGACATGAATGAATTTTTATTTCATGTTACATACATTGAAACATTTTCAACTCTGCGACACTTAATTTTTTGACTGATTCACGATATAAAATTGTAATGAAGCTTACGTGAACATGAGTTACTTCTGACAAATAAAGATTCATAGTATTTATTATAGGAATAACTAGATACTCGATAGTTTCCTTTATTTTAAACTTAATATAATCTAAGAAATAAAACAAAACTATAAGGTAGTTATGAAAAAACTAATAAAAGTATCAATTACAAAAAAAATTAATAAATAAATAAATAAATTATATTCGGAACGACCACCCTAATAAGATTTGTAACATAAGTTGATACTAATGGTTAAACGTTAATTTTGTAGAGAGCTCGCTTCTTCGTTTTAACCCGTAAAAATATGCCTTAAAGAAGGAGGTGCTTGAAAGCATTTCAACACAACAAGTTATATAATGAGCGCGTGATGGCTAAGTCGGCTAGGTTATGGATCGGAACGCGGGAGACCATATTTCAATTCTTGGCCAGTTCGAGTTTTCCGAGCAAGTTACTCTGCAAATTCTCATGTGTGCTTTTTCACCATGCAATACTCCTTGTAGAGGAGATAGGTGACCTTATCGAGAAAACTTTGCCTATTTTTTGTCGTTCCTTACTCCCAGTAATAGGTGATCTTTCATCTTTTTCGCCATTCTTTTCTAAAGTTTTCAGTGCTTAAAGTATCCGTATTAGAAGAAAAACGCACAGCAGTATAAAAAAAAAAAATAATAAAAAAAACAAGTTGCACATACACAGTTGTGCCAGCGTTCGTATGCTGGGTGTAGGAAGTAGAGGCATCACCATGGCTGCATGTAGATTTGAGCAGGTCTCTGATATCAAAAGCATAGGCCACGGTACAACAGAGGTAACAGCTCTTTTTCTTATGTGGATGTTATTGGAGAGACGTAATTATGCGAGAAAATGGGAACTTGACCATGGGAACCACTCAATTTGACTTAGTGGCAAAATCTAGAATATGTTAAAAGTTTGCGTAAGAAAAACAAGATTCGTGAGATGGTGATGAGAAAAAAAATGTGTGAATTTTGAGAGCCAGCTAAAAAGTATTCACGATAACTAACTTTCTGAGGCTTACTATTCTCTCTCACTGATAAGCTCAAACCAAGCTCAGTATAAAGATAAACGCTGCGATTTGTTTCGTAATCGACGCACATGAGCGTGAACATATTACTCCTGACTGTATGAGGCTTAATGTGCTACCTTACCTACTCAGGACCAATTATCTAAAGCTTTTTCTTTTTTTACATCTGCTTTAAGGTCTGGAGAGCTGGACTATCTTGGCACCAGATTTCAATTTAGACCTCTCGATAAACCTGGTACCAAATACGCCTTGTATTTCAATCGTTTGTTATTAACTGGCAAACTTGATTACCTCCAGAGCACTTTTTACTACGACAGTGTAATGCTGTAAAATGACTTGCCTTTGAATGTGCGGGAGATGTACTGGTAGCTGTGGTTCAAGCAGGGGCAATGTGACCATTATACTAATAAGTGGCGAAATGGCGAGAAGTTGTTGGTTTAACTACAAATAATAATTTCTTTATAATTACAATAGATGTATTTTTTAAATATTCTTTTTCTCACATTATTCTGTGTTATACATATATTATAATAGTTTTTAATTGCGTCAGGGCAGCAAAGGTTTAGCCATGTTGTAGCTATGGTAACTATAAGTTGGATAGTTATCTGTATACTGCTAAGACTACACAAAAACATTCAGCGTTGCTCTGTGAATCCTAAGCCATATCAATAAGAATACTCTTAAACTCTAAACCTTAGCAGTTATAAAAGCCAGTGTGACCACATCTTGAAACATGAGACTTATAAATTTACTGTTACACTTAAAAAGTTTACCCTTGTTCTCCTGTGACCTACTTGACTGGATCTGCTTTCAGAAAGCATTCAAGTAATCTACAAAGTTTGGGAATTCTGACAAGAAAAATATAACTAGGCTATATGATTCTCTGAGAGGTGATGCTCAAAGAGCGGCTGAAACACTTTTTGTAGGAGACAGTAGTACTGAAAAAATTATGAAACTTTTTAACATGTGATTTAAAAATTTTTGCATCATATTATTACAAATCACTAAAAGTATAAAATATGTGTCACCTATAGAACTCTCGAAATTAATTTTTTAACTTCTTAGAACATGCAACAAGCTTAACAAATTCTGTTGATGCAATAAAAGCTTTGAACGACAACAGTAACTTGTATATTACCAAACTGTCAAACAAGAAAATGAGACAATCACCTAGTCTTATACTTAAAAAGTTTTTTCGCTTTGCGGCTACAAAAATTCCTGAGGAATCTAACCTTCAAAAATTATTTTATTTTATATATAAGAAGACTGCAAAAACTTTAGCTACTTGTGTTATAAGAGTTTAAGCAAGCGATTTTCTACGAAAAAAAACAAAATGATACTCACGGAAAAATACAGTTCTTGTCACGGAAATAAGAAGAGAAAATTTTCCCTCTTGTTAAACTTTAAATAACATGAGCACTAGCTTTAGTTAACGAAAAGACTTATTCAATAAGTGTAAAATTTTTTTAAATACTCCTATTTTAAGTAGTTGAAAAATTACTTGTCATTACTACTTGTACTTTAATTGCCTCAAACAAAATCATGTCCCCCTTGCCCCACTCAATAAGACTATACTGTATTCATTTGTATTGCCCCTCTTGTTACCTCTCTCATTTTTGTGCCCCCAGTCGCATTTACTGAAAAAAATCTCTATGTGCTACCCAAGCATTTAAGAGAAAGACATTACGAAAACGTTTATAAAAAAAAATGAATGAAGTGAAAAATGCTATTTATGAATAAGTGTTGCAGAAATTTCGTCAAGTGTTGATTTAGTGTTATTTCCACTTTATTAATATAATTATCATCTTCAACCTAAGAAAAGGGTTCAGTTACAGGTGGGTAGTTGCGCAGAGAGCATAGAAAGGCTGTTTTAGATTTAAATTAATTTTGGTCTCATTTATTTATTTTACTGTATAACTTACAATTCTAATTACTAATTACGACATTATTATTGTCGTATCTTTATTTTAGTTACGTGTTTTGCAAACAATACTATGCAAAATGTGAACAAAAATTTTTAACAACGTTAAAGGCAATTTTTATGTTTTTTTAAGTTCTGTTTTCTATTTTTATAAATTGAAACGTATATATTTAGTTTGCTTAATGCACATGCATACTTCTGGTTCTGCGTTGCTCTGTGGAATAGTTCCGTATCAGTTTGTCTACAGCACGTACATCTGAAACAACTCACTGTACACATTAAGTAATACGTAGGAAGGCTCGTGTCATTTTTGTTACTGCTGCTTTGTGTTCCTTTAGGTGCACGAAGGGCAACTGTTCACTGGCCGTATCCAAAATCATCATCCCGAGCTGTTAAAGCTCAGCCACGTAAACCGCAATACAGTCCACCACAGTCAATGTCAAACATTTGATCCTTCGAGCCAGATATACACTGACAAAGAAAGGATATAGTGACAGAGTGTTGAGTAAAGTTGTAACACTGAGAGCCTTACAACCTCTCAGTGTTTTGGTGAAAATAGATATGAAAGGTATCCACGAAAAAAAAAAAAATATTAAACTTGTCCTCCGACGAAGGTTGATATCACACATTTTCTCAAGCATATATTGACGGCGCACTTCTCTTTAGGCAAAATCGATGTCGTACTCATACTCATTATAACATGGATATGACATTTTTCTTAGATAATAACCGGTGTCAAACTTTTTGTCGGATAAAAATAATTATCCTATTTTTCTTGAAAGAAAGATCTACATTGCATTTCTCCTAACACAAAGACTAATACAGCACTCATACTCGCATAAAAATTACGATCGTATATTACTAAAGGAAGAAACCAATATAGCATTACTCCTAAGGAAAATATGAATATCATATTTTTAAAAAGAAGACTTATATCATACTGTTTTAAGGCATAAGACGATGTACTATCTTATTCAAGGCAATTAATTATATTACATTTATCCTAAAAAAGACAGATATCATATTTTACCTGAGCAAAATACCGATATTAAACTTTGTCAGACAAAGCTGTACATAGCATTTTTCCTTGAGCAAAGACAAGAACAGAACTTTTTTTCAGGCGAAAATTAATATCGTACATCACTTAAGTAAACAAATTTTGTTAGACTACTTTTGAGAGTTAGATAGATATCATATTTTTATGGAGATGACTGACATCGCACTTTTTTCTAGTGTAGATTAATATTGTACGTAACCTGAACAAAAACTTGATATTGCACTAATCCTCAGGTGAAGATTAATATTACAATTTTTCTAAGAAAAAGACCAATATTTAAACTTATTAGACAAAGATATAGCACTACTTCTTAAAATGAAAAAAATGTTGAAACTCTTCTAAAGTAGAAGTTAATAATACTTTTTTTTCTAAGATAACTTTTAACATGATAAAAGTTAATACCAAAATTGAAATTGCTTGACAGTATGAGTATCTTAGAAATCCGCATTCATTTTTATCTCACAAAATTTCACAACTGCATTAGATTTAGAATTGTAACCTAGTTTGAGAACGCTGAAATTAAATAATTCTATTTAATTCAGAGGGTCTAATATCAGAGCAGGCAGAGAGGCTAAAAAGTATGCTAATTATGTTTGTTGCTTATGATATCAGAAAAAGGCTGATATCCCACGAATTCTCTAGCAAGAAACATTTTTATTCCTAAGAAAAAAACTTATATTGCATATGTCCTTAGGAAAAGATCAATATCGCACTTCTTATCTGGTGGAAATTGTCATCACCTTACTTCTCAAGCCAAGATCAGTATTGCACTAATACTTAGGCAATTATAAATATCACATTTCTCCTAAGGAAAATAAAATAATAAAACTCTATTCTGTATTGCACTTGTTCTCAAGCAGAGATAAAAATAGCAACTCTCCGCAGACAAAGATTAATCTAACACTTCTTCTTAGAAAAAAAACGATATGATCCATTACTCCGATAAATAGCAGATATCACAGTACTCCTTCATTAAAAATAACTACCGCACTTCAATGCAAAAGATCAAGATCATACTTTTACTGATATTGCACATCTTCTTAGGCAAAGATCAGTATAAAAATATTTTATTGCCTAGTGGGCTGTTGAAATTACTATTGAAAATTTGACGGAACAGCAGGCAGATAGGCAGAGGTAGTTTGCAAATAATTTTTGTTGCTAATTTTATCAGAACTAGACCAATCTCCCACTTTTTCTCAGATAATTATAGATATAATTTTTGCGTTAGCTAAGAGACTGATATTGCACTTGTTCTTGGGCATAGATTCGTATTGCATTTTTCTTCGAGCAGAGATTAACATTGCCTTTCTTCTGAATCAAAGATAGATAAAGCACTTATCATAAGGCCAAGACAGATATAACATTCTACTTGAAGAAATTACCAATATTGGACTTTGTCAGACAAAGACTAATATTGCATTACTCTACAAGCGAACGTTAATATAGCGCATCTCCTTAGTCAAAAATCGATATTTTCCATTACCCTGATAAAGAGCCGATATAGCACTACTCCTTAGTAAAGTATAGATATCACATTTTTATGGAGAAGACCAATACCATACTTTTCTTAAAGCATGGACTTATGTCGTTGATTGCTCAAGACAAGCATTGATATCACACTTATCCTTAGGTAAAAATAACCATCACATTTCTCCTAAGAAAAGGACCGATATAAAACTCTACTGGATATTGTACGTCTTCTTAAGCAAATTTTCAAATAACGATTGTCCGTTGACAAACATTATAATGTATTATCTCCAAAAACAGAGACTATTACCGTTTTTTTTTTCTTAGGCAGTCATTGATATCCCACTTTTCCTCGGTAAAAAAAAAATAGCTAACTTTTTGTAGGAAAAATTCAACACCGTATTCTTCTTGTAAAAGAATGTGACGAAGAAATAATTTGGTTAAAAAGTTGTCTACTTAACCGTGTAAAATAACTAAAGATAGTTTGATTGTATAGCAGGCAGATATGAAAATAAATTGAGAAATAACTTTTGTTATTAGTATCATAACAGTCAGACTGATGTTGCACTACTACTTACGTCAAGATAGATATAACACTTCTCTTATAAGCAAGATCATTATTTTACTCGTTCTTACACATAGATTCACAACACTTCAGGTGAAGTTTAAAATTATCTTATCCTCAATCAAAGATATGTATAGCACTTCTACTCACACAATGACTTATGTCGTACATCACCTAAGGGGAATGACCACATCGCACTACTTTTTAGAAAAGTAAAAGTATCCCATTCCTCAGGACGAGACCAACATTACACTTTCCTTCTCTTATAGATTAATATCCCAGATTACTTAAGACAAACATCGGTATTGCAGTTGTTCCAAGGTGAAAAAAAAGATCACATTTTTTCTAAGAAAATAAAGATGAATGAGAGTTAATAAAAATTAGTTCGAAAATGGACACGGTTTGATAGGACAAGTAGCTGAATAATCTGCAACCGTTTTTTTTCACGATAATTTTTCGATTGGATCGTATTTACAAAAAATATGTAGTTGAAAAATGCTGAGAAAATATAAGAATGCTTCTCGTGTAACTAATAGTATCGTATGTTCTTTTCAAAAACACTGCTATATTGTGTAATTGGCCCAAGAGAAAAACAATGACAAAGACATCAAACGCTATTGTGTTCATTTAAGATGCAATACAATAATTATATCAGTATGTATCAGGTTACCTACAAACAAAATCATTAAACGAAATTCAGGCAATTTTTAATTCTAAATTATAAAATAATTACTTTTCGTAGAGGACACTTTAATGTAGTAAATGTTTATATATGGTGAAGTTTTTCTCTCTCAATAGCTTAAATTACAGCCAAATTCATTATTTTCTTTTTTTGACTAAAAACTTTTAACAAATTTTTAGTAAAATTATTATAACGAGCAGTCCCAAGCTACCTAACGATAAAAATTTTTCGGTGGTTTTCTTACAGTAATACTTTAATATAGGTTGTCTAACTTCAACATGCTACTTTGTGTATGTTATACATGTGTAAGGGGCTAAGTTTCGCATGGTGCATAAGTAAAAAAACAAAACAATCTCTAAGAAGATTTTTTAAGCCAAAATTAGATTAAAGCACGACTTATTTTGTACTTTTTATCTAGTTAGGATCGCTCGTGTGATGGCTAGTACCTGACAAACGAAAATTGAATTTATTTTTAAGTATAACAAATCTACGAGTTCTACCTATATCTAGCGTCAAAATATCCCTTGATTTTCCTTTAGTATCTGCATCTAGAAAAAAAACTAGAACGTGTATAATACCTTCTCTCCCATAGCGCATTGTGGCTGCCCTAAATAGTGGAAGAGGTGCTGCCCCCCCCCCATACAGTAGCTCTGTCGCCTCATATGGTGCAGTTACTGTACTAAATATTTGAGACAAAGGCTTTCTTATCGACTGAGAGAGATGGTCACTTAAATACAGCTACCTTATGAGTGCAACAACACCCGATAAATTAAACAATTTTTCGTCTTTATTTTGACGAAGAGAAAAAGAAGCAGTTTATGTAAATGTATGTAATCTTGCTTTTATCAATATACATTGAAATCACAAATCATTCTGATAACATATGAATAAAAATCTGTTGTCTTTTGAAAAGATGCATGTTGAAAAAAGCTGTATGTATAAATTTATGATGGGTTCGGTAAATATGACAGTTATTTTTAATTTTTAATATGTTTTTTACAACTACGATGTGATTATATCTGTATACAGAGTATAAAAATAAAATGGCATGTGACTGCTTTAAAAATACAAATGTAAGTTATAGCTACGTTATGACTACAAAATTATATAAAAATAAAAAATTTGAGCTGTTATGTGTGTATGTGTAGGTATGACTTAGATTTTATGTATTGTGAAAAATCAGAAAAGTGTTGTTTATTCGAAACCCCTTTAAAAAGACAAACCAGGTTTTAGGTTGCAGATATTGTTCCAATTCACGCAAATTCCAATTCTATATCAAATTTTTTCTGAGCTTCTTACAATAACAACAAAAGAAAAAATAGTTTCAAATCTAATACTCAAAAAAACAAAGTTTTAAATGAGTTGGGTGTTCAGAAAAAAGTTAAATTTGGATGGTACCAGACAGTTTGCAAGAGTTTTGAGCTTTAAGACCCTGAACCAGTTTAACTTGTACTCTCCTTCAATTTTTCTTTTTACATACCCTTTATACACCCTACACCGTAATCTTTTTAAATCAAAGGGCCATTATGTGATATGTACAAAGGAAGATTTACTATCTGTTAAAATTAATCTAATTCAGGATCTGAAAATTAAAAATTTTAGCATGCAGTCCTTATCACCTTAATCAAACTTTTTTCCTAAGCATCCAGTTCACTAGTACAATTAATTTAAAAAAAAAAATCAAACTATCTTGTGTCTGTGAGTAGAGAGAGAGAAGGAGAGGAAGAGAAATGTATAAACTAAGCTTACTTCGTTTACATACATACACAATATACGTATGTATGCACTCTTTCAAATTATACGAAATAGAACTTATTCTCTTTCAAGTACTGGAGTATAGACATGACATATTAAGCGAGCGCTCTCTCAGTAGTAAAAGCGCATGTATACCAAAACGTAGAAGAGTTACTTTATACTACCTACATGGCAGAAGCGCTCTTACTAAGCTGGCGCTTCTACCGTACCAAAAGTGAGAACGCAGTTCTCCCACAACCGAAAGCCTCTACTTAACGCCAACAGAGCTCTGCACTCTGTGTGGTTAGTGCAGCAGCCATCTGTTATGAGGCAGCACCTTTCCCAATTGTTTCTCCGTGTAGCCTTGGTGTCATATGTGGCAGATATCTTTTTTTTTAAAAGTCTGTGTTATTTGGTTAACTAATAAGGTCTTCTAAGCTCTGATAAACAATAAATTAAAAAAGTATTCGTTTTTAAATTTTTTGGTTTTCACTAGTGAAAGAAAGATTAATTCGTGTGAGTTTGTGTGTGTGTATGTGTGTGCATATCTTGTAGATCGTTTAGTTCTTATTTGTGCTCTACAGTGAAAAGTATCTTATAGCTGGTGAAAAAGAGCAACTTATGTTTTTGCTGGTGTTTTCTTTAAATCTCAGCTTAATACTTTTTTATAAACGTACAGAGGATTTTATTGTATGACAATGCATGTAGATAAAACATTACATGTATAAAATATTGTAAGAAATATAAGAAATGCATTTCTTATTTTGCACAGTGAATTCAATAATTTTTAATAAAAAGCTATGAGTTTAAGATGACAAGCTTTTTTACTTTAGACATGAAAGATTTCACAATACTTGAATCCATTTTCTAATCTACAAGGATTTTCTTGGTAATAATTTTTGATTAGAAACTTATTTACTTTAAACAAATCCTATATCTGGTAGAACTATAATCGAACAGTTGATAATCACATTTCTAAAAACGTTTCACTTCGAGGTTCAATAGCAAGTGAAAAATAATTTCGGCTTGGCAGCATTAAATTAATTGTGTTAACAAATTGTGTTAACAAATGTAGCATCCAGACTTGGAGGAAAGTATTGAAGATAAAGAAATTGATAATAGTAAAGAACTATTAACTGGTGAGATTCCAAAGATTCAAAGTCCCTTTGTAGAGAAATATTAAAAATATAAAACAAATAACAGAGCCATGCTCTAGCACGTTAGATTCAAACAGGCATCAGCAGAATATCTTTAGAGTTTGCAAAGAAATTATTAAAACAATTAATATTTAAATAAAGCTGTGTTTCATATTTTCATTGCAATATTTTTGTTATGCTTAGTTCTTATTTTAAAAAAATGCCTTTTCATACAAGTAGAGAAGGGCAACTATATCACATGATATAGTTCATACCAATCTAATGGGACTGATCAGTCCATCTATTTATTTTAAGGGGTATAAATTAATTTTTGTTTAGACAGATAACTACTAAAAATTGGTACTAACATACCCCATATGAGCAAAAAATAAGGCAGGATACTCTATAGACTATTTTGTGTCCAGCACACAAAATTTTCTGAACTTTAATACCAAGATGTGCCATTTACAAGCTAATCACAGTATGAAGTTCATAGAAGGTCAAACGCTAGGAAGTCCCCAGAGGTAAGGAGCTGAAATTTGCCTGTCCAGACATGCCTCAACATAATAGCATCTTAGAGTGGCTTAATTGCATATCACAGGACAAAGTGCAAGCTAACATGTATCAATCTCGACTTGGAGAGAACATGTGGGCATCAGCTATTAGTGCTGTAGTGTACGCCGATAATCGCACCCACAACGGTCTAACAAAATCATAGCCCATTCAAAAAAGTTTACTCCTAATTCAAAGATAGATATAAGTGAAATTGGAAGATTTGGTAATGTGGTGTTTATTAAAAATTTGAAAGGTATACTGGACTTCAATAAAATCTACAAGGCGTATGAGAAGTACTGGTTGGTTGTATGACCACTAGCTATATTTTCCGATATTTTCCTCAAACCAGAGGAAGGAAAATCTTATAAGAGTCAAAATGAGAGATTTAACGTAAGACTTGTGTTGAGAGATCTCTGCGTAAAGGATGAAATAGTTAACTGAATTGATCACAAGAAAGATATCAAACAAATAAAAAGTTTATTAAGTTTTATAGAAATAGCCCTGAAGAGTTATTCAAAATAGAGGAAGAACGAGAAGTCAAATGAAATTGAGGAGAACCATTTAGACAATACATTACTGTCAATGACACGAGCTTTGCAGTAGTCATTGACCCAAGTTAATTAAACGATTTAAACCACTCAGTGGGTTATGTTAATTATTTGATCACAGAACTTTTATATGAAATTACACACGTCCTAATTGCTAGATTAAAGAAGTATTCAGCAAACTATAAAAAATCTATTACAGCTTCGAATCAAGGTTAATAACTAAGAGGAATTGATGAAAAACTAGAATCAATGCATAACAATAAAGTATGGAAAACTGTAGATAGACTAATCATAAATGCTGAAAGGTTGCTCCATCTTCAGCTTTCAGCTCATTCAATTTTGTCTCACTAAATTGATTTTTTTTATTATCATACTTTTAAGTTGTTTTGCATTTCTTTTAAACTAAATTCAGAATCAAACATAAGAAAGTGTATGATATGTGCTTCATGCTTGTAGCTGGATTTCGTTGTATGCACAGTAGCAAAAAATTTACATCCAGCAGCATTGCACGCAGTATCATTAAATTACAGTTTAGTTGATTCCCGCATGGCCAATCATTTGACACACACTTTCGCATTCGTACTCTCTAACTTAGTTATTTCCTTGATACTTTTTAACTTTATTTGTTTTATATTCTTAAGATAGCTAAAGATTGTGACGATCTAAGAAAGTATAAGTAAACGAACTTTCTGTTGTAAACTAAAGTGACAGTGTTGAACTTTTTGATTTGTGAGCTCATGCACCCATATCTGTAACACACTAACATTATTAAAGTGACAAAATTAGCTCAGATGGAGCTAGAAAAAGAGCCTTTAGCCAATGATATAAGAACATTTTAAAGTAGAAAGAATAACTAAAATAACAGTGTCATACTTTTGGAAGAGTTGTGTTCACATATACTTTCTGTTACAAGCCAGAGGCTCTTCCGTCAAGCGCCCTATTCTTTCATGAACGACAGGGCAGTACCATCTGGCGTTATTAATTCTAAGAATATTATTTTGAGTGAGAAATACATAATTCTGGGAATCGTTAAAACTACGATAAAATACATTTTATTTTTTTTATCGCACAAGACTTTAATAACATTCTGTTAAAAGTTTATTGATCATTCAAATATGTAGAACATTCAACGCTTTGTTAAGAAATAAAATTTTTCTAGAAGTCAAGCCTCATTGGAGTTACATATAATTAATACTGCGTCTTCCATTTTATCGTTTCTTAGTAAAAAAAATCGTGTGTGAGCTTCAGAAAAAATAACTTTCTGTCTTAAAAATGTAATATTATTCGTTCATTTGTTTTCTAAAGTAAGATTTTAATTTAAATTGTAACCATTTTTACGTTCACGTATTTAAAAATAACTAATAATTTATTGATAACATACTATAAATACTACTCTATAAGTAATAATTACTAATCTCATGTCCGCAATTGTTGTTTTATTTTAATTATTTCTTATTTGATTTTTAAAATGAACTTATACGACTCCTTGATTTTTTTTTTACAAATTGTAAACTGTAATTGTGTACATCAGATTTTTTTAATGAGTCGATGTTGTTCTTTATTTTATTTTTTATTAAGTTTACGCTTCTGTTCAACTAAAAATAAAAAAAGAGATAAGCTTATATTATAATTGAATACTAAATTTCTGAAAAATGGGGCTTGCAAGTAAAGAAAGTTAGACAAAAGTCTTCAAGTCTATTTATAGCCTAAACAACTGATAGTAAAAATTTTTATGTCTGAAAAAGTTTTCTTTGCATTTGCTTTGGCACTATCTTTTTACAATAATAGATTTACACGCCTGATCTTTACATAGAAGATCGTTTCGTAATGAGTCAATATGCTGGATTATTTACTAGCTTTCAATAAAATAGCTTAAGTGATAGTTGGTCATCTGCAACTCCAAGCCCTTATATTCACAAGATGAAAAATGTGTTAAATATTTAAAGTTACACAGTTGTTTAAATAAATTTCATAGGAAAAAAAATTTTTTCCTAATTATTTAGCTTACAAATGGCTATGGTTTTCATGAGTTACCATAACCAAAGTAAAGTTATACATAAGATACTACTAACAATTATATAGAGTAACTAACCTTCTGTAAAAGAGCCAGGATGATCACCAAACTCATACCAAAATTTATCACCTTTTTGCAATCTTTTGAACTGATCTGCTATCAAACAAGTAAAAGTTGGTCCTAAAAGTTTATCTCCATCGTGTATCTCTGCGAGAGCTCCTGTGTATAAGTCTAAATCATCTACATTCTCATACAATTCGGAGATAGAGTCTAAAGCTGCTGGGTCCATGTCATCCTTTAAATCACCAAAGTTATGTGGTATTTTTAACCCACAGTATTTTCTCCACTTAGTGTAGCCTGGGAGCCCATGATCTCTACCTCGTTGAATATTCAAAGACACAAGGTCAAGGCCACAAGGTATCGTCTTATTCCCTAGGGGATCTTCAAAAAGGTGTGCAGTTAGCTGTGAGGTAACGTGAGTTGACGTGTCCTGGATGGTATTCGATGTTGCAGTAGTTATTGAGCTTTCCACACCACCTAGTTAATATTAAAATAAATTATATGGTAGCTTTTGCAGTGGTACATCCTACCAGAGCTATTACCAGCCCTAAGGGACTTTTTGTGCTTTCCCTGGTTGGATGCATACCACGTGACATTTCTATTTTTACTACTAAGGGCACAGTAAACGTTGAAAGGTAGAAAAAAGCCTATGTAGAAAAAATTATGTTATGCATGCTATTAATAAGGTTATTTGTACTTTAGAAGGTACAATTATATACCACTTTCCTCAAGATAAATGACATTTCTTATCTTCTTAAGTCAAACATTCAAATAGCTTATAATTAATCACAGTTAGTGTCCAATGCTTTTTTTTAGTGCTTCCCATATATTTTTTTATAATACGAAGGGTTATAAAGTTTAATGTTAAAAAATATAATGTTAGAAGTTTGAGAAAATTAAAGCTTTAAGTATTAAATATTCTTTTTATTTTTTTAAATTTTATAATCAAGGCTGTTAAAAATTATTATTATTTTCGTTTGTAAGATCAAAGTGAAGTTTAAAATACTAAATTTGAACAATAACCCACTTTTCCTGTAAGGAAAGGATTTAAGTTCAAGGCCTAGTCAAGATAATACTTTAGTTTGACTGTCATACGTAGTAAAATTTTATTACAAGTGAGGGTAAAGAACTTTGTTACTATGAACTAAAACATGAACATTTAGTGAATGCATAGTAGTTTCAAACGGAATTTTTTTTTCTTTTTTTTTTACCTTACTTTTTTCGAAACTTTTTACTTTGACCATTCTTTAATACTTTTTAGTTACCACTTATGGTACATTATCATTCTGCAGCAGAACTTTAACGTGGTACGTGTTCACAACTGTTTTTGTAGGCCTTCTAGTATCAGAAGCCCATGGTACTTCAAAAATGAATCAATCAATAGGTCTAGTTACCGCTTTTTTAATGGAATAATAAAATCTTAATACAACTGCAATTTGAAATATCAGTAATAATAAAATCAACCTAATGTTCTTAAAACAGCAACAATAATGTTTTTTGTAACATGATTACTAAGCTATTGTATTGACATAAATTTTGTTTGTAAAATCAAAGATTTTTTATGCTGAAAATTTCAAGATTAAATTTTGTTACAGAAAAGTATTATCATAAGAAAATACATCATGTTATGTATTATTGTTAAATGATGAAATATTCGACTATTTCCCATGCTTTTGTTGAAATTATTGAAGCTAGATCCCAAAAATTCAAATCAACTATTCTTAATTTTTTTTATCAATCTCACATGCTTAAGAGGCACTTCTCTATATATTTCAGATTTTAAGGAAGTCTTAAGGTTCAGTAACTTGTCATCCCCTTTAAAAACAGAATGAATGCTATACCGGTCCATGACATTCATATAATTTTTTATTGTAAGAAATAAAAAATTAAATTAACGTGTTAAATAAATAAGTTTTTTCCAACCCTCCTGGACCATCTATAAAGAAAATACTTTTTTCTTTGCAAATAATATAAAATATTCATTTCTGGTCATTATTTAAACTTTAATACATCGAGTTCAGTATTTCTTTACTGAAACATATTTCTTTATCTATAACTTCTTATTTTTCAATTTCTTTTTTTTAATAAATTAAAGCATTTACATGATTTATTTTCTGATTCTAAAATGTATTTGATGTGAAAAAAAGCTGAATTATCTTTGGTATCAGGCGATTCCTCTTTAAAACATTTTTGGTATTTATTCCATATTTCATCACCTTAAACGATTTCTGAAACTAAAAGCCAAGCAAAAAATTGTCTAAATAAAATGGAAACATAACAGTAATGATTTCTTTAAAAATGTCATCTATTTTCTCGTCATTGTGTATTTAAGCCATTGCAATCGCAGTATCTTTGAAAATTTCACAAGCATTCCTTTGTATATTCTAAGATCTTTAAACAACGTTGAATTAGTAACTTTATTTAACACAAAATTTTAACAATCCTTTATGATCTTTTAAAGATACAGTGTTAAATTTATCCGTTCGATTTTTTTATTACATTGTTTTTCTTCGCCAAATTTATTATTTATCATTTAAAATGTAGTATTCTCGAATGTTAGCATACTTTCTGGATTTTTCAAAAACATCGTGTTTATTTAATTCAAACAAAGCTGTTTACTCTGTTTTGTAGTTTGCTTCAATAGTTTTAATATTATTTTCTTCGGTTATAAGTTTTTGTTTGTTTTTAAGGTGAACAGCTAAATTCACAACTGTATGACGTCTACCACAAATTGGAAATTCTTGCAATCTCGAAGCTGCTTCTATTGGCCCTACATATCTAGCATCAACGTAACTGTTGATTTCATCAAATATTTCTTTGTCTTGTTCTTATCATTTCTGAATTTTGATGTATGTTCTTTGACTACTTTTATGTATGTAGTCATAAGTATATTTTATGCTTCAAAAAGATGCACAAAATCTAACGTTGACATGACACTTATATTTTATCAACAAAAACTTATTATACGATACAACCATTGAATTATCTACTAAAATTTCTTTTTTTTTTTCAAAGTTTATAAACACGTTGTTCAAAAGAATTATTTTTTTCCTATATTCAGAGTACCCATTCGTTTAAAATGAAGTTACTTTTGTAGAAAATTTCGGAAGGTTTTTTGTGCATTTTTTATCAATCATAAAGTTTTAAATATTCATTTTTATATGGTAAGAAATACCAAAATAAATAAAGTTTTTACATTTTCGGTTTTTGAATAAAACAAAAAAATGTAATAAAAGCAATACAAATGAGTCTAAAGTAATTGAACATTTACGAAAATAAACTTTTAACGTTTTACGCTAGGGGTTGGCCCGCGGAGTGCACAGGATGGTGGAGCCCCAGTAGTATATATATTAAGTTATACTTGCACTCGCACATTACGAACAAGTTTTAGTAAACTGCAATGCAACTTGTTTGGAGATAGAAGTATTGTGCTTTTATTTTTTGTTATTTTTACTTTAGTATTTGCGAGTGTTAGGCTGTGTTGAGTTTATAACTGCTGTATGAGCAAAAGATTTTTTTAATCAAAACACAGTGTACAGTTTCAAGTATCAATCATACAAAATGTCTAAGATAAGTCTACAAACAATGATGTTGTCAGTACTTCTTGTAATATTGTAGAAAAAAGGTAACCATTTTTACAGTGTTATTAGTGATAACGATTTTTCAGGAAAATACTAACACTTAGTGGAAAAAACACAACACTCTTGGTATCAATGCTATTTTATCAAGAGAGTTCAACTGACTTTCAACCAAAACTGCGTTGTATATAAAAGAGAACAAAAAATGTTGAAATTCATTTCTCATCACTTTAACGTTTTACAATTTTTTAATAGTCAATGAGAAACATTAAATCAGGAGTTTTGAAGACATTGATTGTATTTTAAATACAGTGAATCACTACGCAGAATTAATTTGAATTTTAAGCAAGTGTAAGCTAACTGATATGAATACTTTAAGTAGTGATAAAAATGTTAATATTTACAATTGGAGTAGTTATTCTTACTGAATAGTTCAAATTTTCAATTAAACAGTCTCTATCATTAGATTTTGCTGTGTATATCTACATATAATTACTACGAAAATTGTGTAACATTGATTTCACTTAATGATAAGAAATACAGCTTTTTAACAATCGATATGACCATATATTTGATAGCTGGATCAATCCAAACGCTTACGCATAAGTATTTTTCTAAATTAATATTCTTAATTGGAACATTTCATTTACAAAAAAAATTAGTTTTGTTGTTAAGGGCAGTATACATTTAGCAGTGTTTCACAACTTAATGTGTTTCATGAGTCTAATGTTAATCGTAATTATAGTAAAAATTGTCTAATGTTTGAAAAATTATGCGAAAAGGATATTAATTTTTCAAAGTTTTTTAAATATTTTGCAACAAGAATGTATCAAAATTCCAAATATTTAATATCTAACAGTTATTGTAGAATGGTCAGAATATCATTCTATTCTTTAAGAACTGACAGAACAGATAGTTCCATTTTACATTTATGTAGCAGAAGGTAAATGCTACTTTATTTTTTTATTCTAAATAATTCTCTACACACAACTTCCGGCCACTGTTTAAAACGATCTAGAACGAGGCATGAAGTCATCGAAAACAAAAAAAGGCGTTTTGGATGCAGTTAGTGTCGAACTAGCTTTAGAATAATGGAAAATTTGGTCAAGAGCTGTATAGGGTAGCATGATCAGCATAACGAAAAACGAAAAAACCATGCCAAAATGAGTTTTATTCTAGCCCATCGAAAGTGCTATGCATGAATCATTAAAATAAAAAAATAAAAACATCAGAGAAATAGAGGTAAGCAAGAGGTAACTTATATTATTAATTTATAGAAATCGGACTTAATTTTTAATGACTAATAAATTGGGGAGCTCGATTCAAATAACTGATAAACATGAGAGCTCTTTTGATGATGTGTTTTTGATACAAGAAAGGAAGTTTCACAATCTTGGGATAGTAGGAACTAAATTGATAATCTAAGTACAGAGCCCTTTCACCGAAAAATATAAGACATTTAAAGATAACAACGGGGCAATGTTATGGTAAGTCAGGTTGGGATATGCGTCAATGGAATATCTCAGAGAATCAGGGAAAGCATATCTGGAGATAAACAGTCTGGAGAGGGCTGTTTTTAGTGACACAATAAAAAGTTGCAACGTTTGTCTTAAAACAAGATTTCATAAGTTGTCTTTTTCTTCGATATGAGAAAAAACAAGCAGACCTCTTTCAACGATTCACTCTGACACGATGGAAGTAATAAGTCCACCATCCTTTCCAAGAAAAAACAAGTTAATCTCTGTGTTTGTTGATAATTTCTTAAGATTTTCCATGATGTACTCCATGAAAAACAAAAAATGCTAAAAAAATTTCGACAAAGGCTGTAAAAATCTGTTAGGATGAGATACGAAAGTGTGTTACCAAAGGTCAGATCACGGCACATATTTCACGGGAGGATCCACCCGAAAGATGTTAGACAGTCTTAGAGCGGAACTCCAGTTGAGCTGTCCTTATACCCTCAAATTGGATGGCACGTTAGAAAGACTCAATAAAACTATTCAAATGAAAGTCCAAGTTCTCATGTGTTATTTGGGACTCACAGAGAACATGTGAAACTTGGCCTTGAACGCGGCTGTGTTTGCGTACAATCGCACTCCGTATCGTTTGAATAATAGGGAAATCCATTTGTTAAAGCTTACGTCAAACAAAAAAAAAGACATAAGCCAGAAAAAAAGATTTAGCTGTGTTCCTTACATGAGAATTCAGAGAAATACAGCGGAATTCCAGGTAAAGGGAAAGCGATTATTTATGGTGGGCTACATCCCCAGAGGGTATCGGCTGTTTTGCGCTGATGGAGAAAATTTTTGCGAGAATAGGGACGTCAGATTCAACCAGCCTTTTCTATATCTTATCTTACTAATATATAAAGCAGAAGCGCTAAAACCGTTGTAATCGCTAACCACGAAAACTACTGAACAAATTTTGCTGAAATTTTGCACACTGATTCATGATACTTCCTAGATGGTTTTAGTATAGTTTTTATCTTAAAAAATTTAATAACAATAGCAATAAATGAGCTCAAAGTTTTGCAAAAATACGCCAGCTTTTCACTTTAGTTTAGAAAAATCCGCTAGGTGGCGTTGACATAAAATCGAAGCTACCTGCAAAATAATTAAATAAGTGTGGTTATAATAGGCTGGAGCGTCTCCATATTATTGTAGTCGAGCTTTGGTAACTCAACGAGCTGTATTGAGAATGCTGATAATAGTCTTGCAGCTGGGTATCCCGGTTACGGACGACACTTTTCTCTAAAGGGGACAGGGACCTAGGTGTCCCTTCACCCTGAATCTTGGCGAGTGCGATAAAAAAAAAAAAAATTATTTTCAACCGATGCCGTCTGCCAGAATACCAGAAGACATCTAACTAGAGCACAATCTGCACCAACTCTTCAGAGTTGTGTGGCAGTCCTACCATCCTACCTAGTATTGTTAGAAAATTTGTGGCTACAAATGTAAGCAAGGGAAAACAGCTCTGAGGGGCACGGGAAGCCACATCGGCTACCTTCTTGGTCGTCGCGTCCCCAACGCGCTTACCCACATGTTCCCCTCTAAAGATGAGCAGTTGGTTATCCGGGGAACGACCCGAGACGAGATATTCTTTGGTCAGTGGCGTACCTCCCTCCATCACAGTCTCCGTACATCAAGACTCCCAGGGTAAGAATCAAGCAACCCGTAGCCAGCTCTTTATCATCAGGAATAATAATAAAGAATAGCCTGGAAGTTTCACCACTGGCGCTTTTTAGGGCCATTATAAGTATTTACGTTCCCTAATTAACCATCAATTTCATCGGTTCTTTTCAGGGGCCACCTAAGTGCTAACTACCTTGCCAACAAATACATTTTTATTACCATTTCCAGAAGCGATTCGTCGACTAAAAGACTATATTAACTAAAGACGGGCACTATTAATCCAAGTCAGCTATTCACTGGCAGACGTCACCTGCGGAGTTGTTCTTCGCAAGGCTGGAAAACCCGGTGACCGACGACTCTATATTAACCTCTTGACTCTAAGCATTTAACCAGGAATCACTGATCCTCTCCAAGGTCTGCGCTGGGCAAACCTATAACAGCTATAAAGGAAAAAAAACTTGAGCCAACGGGACAGCCTTCACTGGACAAGTATCACTAACCAAACTTCCCATCTAAGATCACCAAAGCAACTGAATCTGCAAATAAAAAAGGTGCTTTAGATACCAACGTCTTCGACGTTATACCGGGAGACGTTGGGAAAGAGCACTACAACTAGCCCCAAAGCTTCGGACTTTGTAATTTTTCTCCCAATCAGTCTGGGTCTTCAACAGCAAGCCAGAGAAGATCACCCTGAGGTATCCAGGCAGTCACAATTGCTGTTAACTGCAGTCAAGAAAGAGTTAACTTAAAAAGCTCACCGGTCTTTTTTAGGGCCATCGGACGTCGAACTACCTTGCCAAAAAATGTATTAAAATTAACAAAGTTGACTGAAAATAGCCTTTAGGGGTCATAAAAGTCGTAAGCTTGCCAATAGTCGCAAAAGGGTATATTGGAAAGAAAACTTCAAATGTATCTAATGAATACAATTTGAGGCGTCAAGAAACTGACGCAGAAAATTTATCGAGATTGAAACAACAGCGTCAAAATCGACAACTTAAGAGTCCATTACGTGAGAGATCAGCTTTTCATTGTACCCTCACAGCAATCTCTGAAATCTTTAAAGATCCTACTTCAGATTTTTAAATAAGTAGAAAATGTATTTCTGTTTTTGTGGCAATAAAAATGATAGGTTTTAGGTCCAGGACTTTGTTGCTCTGGTAATAAAATTGTGAGATATGAGAAAAAACAATTTTTTTTTAATATAAATTTTTTGGGGGTTTAAAATTTTAACAGCTTTAAAAAATAGCCCTTTTCGTGAATTACACAGAAGAAACCAAATTAACAACTTCTTATAGCCATTGATTATTTTATGGCATAAAGAACGCACGGTACTTTTCAGCATAATTATTTTTTTTAATTTGTACACCTTATTATTTGACCAAATAAACTATATGGATTCCGAAAAAATATGTTTTTAATAAGAAGATTTTTGTTCTGAGATGTATCGGGAATATGTGTAAAATTTTCTAACTAAAAATGTTTCACATTACGTGTCAACACACTACGGTGTTTTATTTAGTAAGTCTCGGGCGAAGCCGAGATGGGGGGCTGCTAGTTAATATATAAAGCAAAGTCACTAAAACCGTTGTAATCGCTAATCGCAAAAACTAATGAACCGATTTTGCTGAAATTTCGCATACTGATTCTTGACACTTCCTAGATGGTTTGAGTAAGGTTTCTATTTTTAATAATTTATTAACAATAACAATAAATAAGCTCAAAGTTTCCCAAAAATACGCCAGCTTTTCACTTTAGTTCAGTAGGATCCACTAGGTGGCGTTGACATAAAATCGAAGCTACCTGCAACAGAATTAAATAAGTGTGATTATAATAGGCCGGAGCATCGCTGGTAACTGCAATCGTGAACTAGCAGTTCATCGAACTGCATCAAGAATGCAGATAATGGTCATGCGGCTGGGTCAACCACACCGGCACCAATGTCGCTCTTCTCTAATAGGCAAGTGATCTAGGTCTACTTTCACCCTGAACCTCCAGGATTGACGAGTGCCACCAATAAAAAACATTTTTTAACCGATGACGTCTCCGGTGAAATATCAGGAGACGTGTCTAGCCAGAGCACAACCTACTCCAGTCACTGGAAGTAATGGGGCCATTTTACCATCTGGCCTAGTGCTATCAGAGAATTTTTTTAACTACAATCGTAAGCCAGGGAAGACAGCCCTGAAAAGTATGGGCAGCCACAACGGCCAACTTCTTAATCGTCGTTCCAACGGCATACCAACAAAGAAAGTACTCTCCTAGTCCACTTCCCTGACTTACGATGAGCGGTTAGTTATCCAAGGAATGACCTAAAGACGAGATAAATTTTGGTCAGTGGCATATCTCCCTCATGTACGGTCTCCGTACACAGACTTCGAGGGTAAGAGTCAAACTACCAACAGCTGGCTCTCCATCCTCAACAACAATAATAAGGAATAACTAGAAATTTTATCACTGGCCTTCTTCAGGGCCAATATAAGTATTTGTGTTCATTACTTAACCTTCAATCTCATCGGTTCTTTTGAGGACCACCTAAGTTCAAACTACCTTGCTAAAAATACATTTTTACTGCCATTTCGGGAAACATTATTCGTCGACTAAAAGACTACGTAAAGCTGGCCACTATTAAACCAAGTCAGTCATTCACTGGCAGACGTCCCGAGCAGAGTTATTCATCGCAAGGCTGGGAATCATGGTGACCGACAACCCTATATTATTACTCTCTCAACTCTAAGCATTCAACCAGGAATTATCGATCCTCTCGCAAGGTCTGCGCTGGGTGAACCGAACAGCTATAAAGGAATAAAAAACTTGATCCAACGGAAGTCTCCAACGGGCAAGCATTACAAACCAATCTCTACTAATCTCATCTACCTTAGATCATTAAAACAACTGAGTCTGCAAAAAAGGTGCTTTAGACAACAGCGGCTTTGACGTTATACCAGAAGAGGTTAAGAAAGATCACTACAACTATCCCCAAAGCTTTGGACTTCATTATTTTTCTTCCGATCAGTCTGGATCTTCAACAGCAGGCCAGAGAAGATCACCCTGATACATCCAAGTAGTCACAATTGCTGTAAACTTTAGTCAAGAAAGAGTTTACTTAAGACTTTTACCGGTTTTTTTAGGGCAATCGGACGTCAAACTACCTAGACAACAAATATATTAGAACATAACACAATTGACAGAAAATAGCCTTGAGGGGTCATAAAAGTTGCAAGAGGGTAAATTGAAAAGAAAACTCCAAATGTATCTAAAAAATACAATTTCAGGCGTCAAGAAACTGACGCAGAAAATTTATCGAGATCGGAACAGCAGCGTCGAAATCAACAAACAAAGAATCAACTACGTGAGGGATTAGCTTTTAATTGTACCCTCACAGTAATCTCTTAAATTTTTCAGTTTTTTAAATAAGTAGAAAATGTAATTGTATTTTTGTGGTGATAAAAAATATAGAGACTTAGCTTCAGGACTCTGTTGTTCTCGTAATTAATTTGTGAGATAAGGGAAAAGAAAAGATTTTTTTTAAAACTCTTATCTTTTAGAAGTTTTAAATATCAACAGCTAAAAAAAAGCCCTTTTCGTGAATTATACGGGAGAAACTGCAAACCAGCGGCCCCTTAAGGCCAACGAATATTTAGTGGCTTAAGGAAGGCATGGTACTTTTCAGCAAAATTATATTCTTTTTATTTTTAAAGCTTATTATTTGACCAAATAAACCGTATGGATTTTGAGCAAATATGTTTTCAATACGAAGATTTTTGTTTTGAGAAGTATCTGTAATAGATGTTATGTTTATAACTGAAAACGTTTCGAATTACATATTAAAATGCTACAGTGTTTCATGTAGGTAAGTTTAAGGTGAAGCCGAGACGGGGGGTCGCTAGTATACTAATAAACGACTACCAAGTGCATGTTTATTAAGAAAGAAGAATTCTCATGCTGGAGTACGCTTATTTCTTACCATAACTCACTGTACTGGACCTTTCGTATACTTTTAGTTTCATTCTCAGTACAAAGAAATATGTATATTTTTTATTTTTATTAAAAATCTTACCAATAGAATGGATTGTATAAAAAAGAAAAAAGCGGATTAGCAGAAGGAGAAAAAAATGTATAAACACATATATTAGGTATTTTATTTCTTAAAACCAATAATTAATAAACTAATAATACATATTAATATAAGTTCTTAGAAATATTGAACTCGAATAACTTACATACGTTGCAGTATCAAACTAACCACCGTATTGATAAAAAGTTTTTATATAACTTATGTAGCATACTTTGTAATAGTTTCAAGAAAAACAATTTTGAACAAGTTTTTAAAGTAAAAAAACTACATGACATAATCATTTAAACTCAAACTACTTTTGGTTACCTGTATATTATCACTAAAAAAATCCAAACAATAAATCCAGATAAAATGAGTCTTTAATATTTCATTTCATAAGGTTATTTTTAGTTTATGAGATTGTTTAATTTTTACGAATTCATTATTAAGATCGGACTAATTCAGTTTTATCACTGTAACAGTCAATATTAATATCTGTTCTAGTCAAAACAAGGTTGTAGCGCAATATATCTTTCTCTCTCCGGCCTTTTACGTACGCGTAGGTGAGTGCGAACGGTGGCCTGGCACTAATCGCCTTTGGACAGTAAATCTGCTGAGCATGTAGATGACAGAACATAGTTGAAAAATAAAAAATGCAAGTTTTAATATTATATAATAAAAGTATTGAGTTACATACATTTTTTAAAATAATGCTTTGCACGTACCTGTTACTTTAACTAATATTTAGCGTACACTTTATTCTGTTTGCAATTAGTTTTTCATATAATTTATAACTTTATAAAACGTACAAACTTTTTTTTACTTTTCTATGTAAGCTTACATCCTAATAAAGTATTCTAAAGTGTAAACCATTCGAGTAAAGTGCCGAAAAATAATGTGTTAATTTTTTCTATGGTTATGTGAGGCATATTAAAACCATTATAGCAAAAAAAAAGGGTAAAAACGGTTTTTTTTTCTTCATCCAGGTTTTCTAGTCTTAAAAAATCTGAAAAAATTTATATCAATAAAATATACACAATACAATTCACATATTTTCTTTAAGTCTATAGTGATAAAACTCTCAGAAGTACACTATTTTGAAAATTTCTTACATTTATCAATATTTAAATTTAGTGTCAAAGAAACGTTTTCTACTCGTGGAAGATTATGTTGCTTGAAAAACCCATGAGCTGACCTACGTAGCATTGTCAATTAGTCAGGCTGAATACGTGGCACTGAGAAAGCCATGTAGAGAATTGATGGCAGTGGACAATTCTCTTTAAATAGTTTAAAACAAAACTTATTGTCTGGCTGACCTACGGTGTGGCAACAAGCCAGCAAAACTAAATTAAAAAATGAGTGGGAGTGGGAAATTGAGACTTATGACAGAAATTCATAAATATAATATCAAGGAATGTGTCACTTATGACCAAGTAGATGTAAAAAGACTGAGTACTAAAAAACAAACGGCAAACATTTTTACTAAACCTTTGTCTATTGAGCTCCACGAAAAGATTCAGAAACCATATTTTTAATGAAGTCTGTAACCAAAATGAATAATAAATATGACACATTTAGTTTCAGACAAGAAGTAAGGTGTTCACCAAACGATTGTGTCCCTTGGCCTGTTGGAACCTGAATTTCAGCGCCATTCAGAATTCAAAATTAAAATAATCTAAATATGTAAAATAAGGATATGTCTTTCTTAAACTTTTATAGTTTATAGGCTATCTGAAGTCGGGAGGAAGTGTCAAAGAGCACGACTATATCGATAGACTGTAGGTATGTATAAGTGTATGTGTGCAAGTGTTTGAATAGAGACATGAATAGCAACAGAGACAGTCAGGTCTGCCTCAGTTCTAATTTGCCCCCAGTCAAGAGTGCATGCCAGTGCTTTCGACTGCGGCAGAAAACCTAAATCGTGACTGTCGTGTGACCGCCAACGAAACTGACGCCTGGCGTCTGCTTCATAGTGTCTCATAGCACGAAAATTAAAAATATGCTTACCATCAACAGTGGGTAAACATAGTAATTAGCATCAAATCACATAAATCAATTAGGTGGAGCCACACTTATATATTTTAAATGAAAATCATTATTAATAAACGTATTACCAGTTTTGGAATAATTTTTCATTTAAAGCCAAAAGAATTACTGCCGAAAAAATTTATTAAAACAGTCAAACACACATGCTTTTTAATGTTGCAGTTTACTAGGTTATCGAATTTTCTAATCTAGGTTATTATATTTAGGAACCGTTTCAATACAATATTATATTGAAAAATTACTTTGTCAGGGATTGTTTACTAGGTATCTATTTAATTTTATGACTACTGATTATAAAGCTCATAGTTCTATAGCTATATATACAAAATCATTGACTTTGATGCTTGGAAGTTGGTAGCATTTTCAGAAACTATACTACAGCAAAAAAGCAGAAAAATAAACTAGGTATAGTGAATAACATTCCCAATCTTCTTTACCTAAAAGTTTCAAGCTGCCAAATAACTCTTAAGTAAAATGTTCCTTAAAAAAATCAATCATTATAAAGAGTATTTTTTAATAACTACTTATCGATGGGATACAAGAAATTAAATTTCACATACATCAACACCTTCCGATTTGATGGAGTATACAACCACTGAATTCAGATGAGTAGTAAGAATTCATTTAATACTTTTTAACAATATTCCTTTTTTTTGTCACACTAACTCTTAATTACATTTCAAGTAATCAATCCTTTTCGTTTTAAAATTGTTAACCTTTAATGCCTTTATTCACAAAATAAACTTTTTACAGTTTATAGAGGAATTCTTAAATTTTTACTTTGTTTACTTTGTGTTCTAATGGTTAGTCTTTCAGCCATTCTCTTCTTTCAGAATGACAATGATCAGCTCCTTCAGCCACAGCTGCAAGTAGAAGGTGTGCTGGATGAAAAACTATGTTGATTCAGTTTTACTTATTGATTCTGTCTCTTATCGTTCAACTAACCATGGTTCATTTTAGAATGGATACTACTTAAATACTGATCAAGACTAAGTGAAAATTGAAACCGCACTTGCAACAGTGATCTTCTACATATCTATATATAACAAAGTGTCATCGCTCTTACTTGTTTGTTAGTAATAGTGTTAATTTTGTAATTCTTTTTTTTAAAGGAATTCTGTGAGATGCAAATGTTTCAAGCTAAGAACCACTGCTCCTTGGCTGTTTACTTAACCGACCTCATTGGATTTCTCATCTTCAAAGAAGATACAAGTATTGTTTCTAGTATATCTAGAGAGACACTTCTTCTCAGACGAAATAAGCAATTATCATTTGATGACTCTTAAAACAAGGATAAAGCTTCAAATTATAAAAAGCTTTTAATTATAAGTGTATTACTAGTCATTCATTTTAATACTGTCGATTCATGTATAAGTTTATCATTCCTTCGGGGGGTTAAAAACTTCCATCTTTACTAGACAATTTAATTATTTTACAAGCTCTTAATATTCCATAGATGCTTTCTACATTTTGCTGATTACGTTTAGCTGTTTTTATATCTTTTCTTTCGCTGAACTATCTTTCAGGATTGGCGTTGGCATGAGGGATCACCATTGCAGTTAGAGCTACTGATCCAATTGCTTTTAATATACGTGCACCATTACTATCTGTTGATGAATTTAAAAATCCCCGAAATTCTTGCTCTTCAACTTTATTGAAGTCAAAATATACCCAATGATCAATAAATGGCAATTTACTCCACTGTTCGCGTAGCAATAAGGCTTCCGTTTCGTCACCAATTAGCTCCTAGAAAACATCTTAAAACATGTTGAAATACTTTAATTTCCAAAATTCTTTGGAAATGGCATTTCGAGGATCTAAACAGGAAGTAGCTTAAAGCACTGGGCACTGGAATTCGCTGAATCTGGAATCGATATTAATCGCGGTCAGTATTGCACGTACAATTTAATTGTATGCACTTCTTGTTATACTTTTAATAATCCGGTGATTCCGAGATTTGACAATTTGGACTTAACGATTGAGTAATAATTTGCGTTTACTACTGTTTACAGACTTGCAAGCCCGATTACTGTTAAAATTGTTTGTGATCAAATTTTTTTTTTTTTTTTTAGTGTATACAGTTTCAAACACATTATACTTTCGTAACGTTGTACAATTATTTAATCAGCTTTTATAAACTTATGAACTCTCCCTTATCATATCATAAATGTGATAACTCAGACTCCACCTTTATTTTATCTTGCAGAAGACTAGAGTTATATATAAAAAAACTTTTTTATACAATTTATTACGTAATACATTTATTTGTTTAATGTTTCAATTTTATAAGTACAAATTTAGTAAACTTAATATTTATACGTGATAGTCAATTAAAAAGAGAAAATATTCATTCAGGCATGTTATACAAACCTTTCTTTAATTTCTATGGCCAGGGCTACAACAAAATTGGAAGAGTTTTTGCAAAATGACTCCAATTCGATCCCGCTTTTGATCAAATACTGGCGTACTTCATCTCCTAGGTCAAGATCAGCGAAAGGTAGATACAAGTGCTTGTTTAATGGGTCGAGCTGTTCTATGGGTTGAGAACAAACTGCTGTACGATCCATTATACAAGATAATATATTTCTGTAAGTAGCTTCAACTTTATGTTTTGCGTCGTAAATAACTACTTCTTTTTTTTGGAAACAAAGATTCAGTTGATTTATTTTTTGAAGAATATGTTGCAGCATTAATAAATAGCATTTTGTTTCTATTTTGTCTGCATGCGAGCTTTCAGCCCAGATTTACTTCCAATCATAACTGAACACCCATCAAAACAAACTCCTAAAATATTTTTGAGAGGTACTGCATGGTTTGCAAAGGACTCTTGAATAGCTTCAAATAATCGCTCTGATCCTGATATCGCTTTCTGCTCCTTGACAAATAACAAAACTAGATCTGATAGAAAGCTGTTTTTACTCGTCCATCTGCTGGATCAGTATAACACAAAGTGATAGCAGGTGATTTGTCCTTATTTACATCCATAGCTTTATCAATACATAAAAAAAAAAGTTGTACGTAACAGGATAGCCAGTCTATGTTTTTCCAAAGCAGTAATGATATGAATACAAATGTCGCGGGCTTTGGTGGATCCAACATTGATCGTCTTCAAGAGCGATGAACTTGGCTCCATAGCAACAATAGAGCGCAGCACTGTGGATGCATTTTTAAAAGCATGTTCTGCAGTACTATCATGGCCACGAATATCAGTTCTGCTTCCGCAATTCTTCGTTGTAGGCTCGAGTGTTTGCTCGGTAGTTAAAAATCTGCTGCTATTGGAGAATTTTCAATACCAGCTTTTTTTAGGTGTCTCTTGCAGCTAGCATGATATTTTAAGGTCTCGAATTTGGCTCCTTATTCTTTACTACACGCTGAGCACTTTACTTTTCTTTCATTTGTAAGGAGAACTAGCCATCCAATAAATGCAGAAATTTTCAACCATTCGAGTCTACTTAGTTGTGGATTATATTCTCGGGGATTTTTTTAAAATTTGACTTCCTGTTTAAAAAAAAAAAACTGTATTATTTTATAGAAATATTAATCAAGTATTTATTTTTACCTACGTTAACAGGCTAGATTTTTTCAAAATGACCAAATATATAGCGCATTTATCCAAAATTTCTAGGTCTTTCTTTTATATTTTTTAGTTTCCATAATTTAAGTAATTATTAGTATTGTTTATGATATTATGCTTCGTCTAGAGCAGTTTATGTGAATTAATTTGTTATAAATAAAAGTTTTTTAAAATAAGAAGATACAATTTATTTCATTTGAAACTGCACAATCATGGCATTTCATTACTATCATCACCAACTCCAATCTAACAAAGAAAATTACATAATACAAGCCTGTAATGAATTAAACTATGTTCGCAATTTCAAAATAATCATTTGCTTGCTGGATTTTCCAGAGTTTCCAGATTTTTTATGATACTCTACTTAAAAGTTTCAGTTAAGAAGTAAAATTTAAAAGGCTTCCCTGTTCAACAACTTTTAATGAATACTTTTGTTTACTTTATTTTGTTCTTTGTATTATTCTTTTTAAATTAGTTATTTACTGGTGTTTAGATGAACTGCAGCATAACATTAATATTAAAAAGTATACAAAATTAATTATTAAAAATTAAAAATTTAATTTAATTCATAATTATATTATTATAAAACTAAATTATTGTTGTAGTTTTGTATCAACTTGTACGTAGAATTTTATTTGGTAAAAATATTCTATAAAATATTCTCACGCATTACGCCTTAGAAAACGTCAATAATTTTTAACTTTCTTCACCTTTTAGACAAACTTACTTTATATGCTACTATTAAATCCTTTGTTACTAATTTTTTTATGTACACACCACGCTCGACCTATGGCACGTTAAACTTAGCAATATTTTATTTGATTTTTCTGTTGGCGGTGAATGATTATGCCATCTCGTAGAAATAATTATTTATGGAATAAGGTATGCATTCTCAGATTTACAATATATATAAATATATAATTTTCCCACTCGCAAAAGAGCAGTGTTGGCTTAGTGGTAAGCGTGCTTGGCTTTCAAGCAACACCGTTCTTTTACGAGTCGCTGATTCGATCACCGACCAAATCACTCAGATTTTCTCCATAACGTTTTCAACTGAGTACTGATAAATCCCAGCTTTTTCACGTCAGGTTTTTCCTGGAATTTTTCTTCAGAGGGTTTCTAAAGTTTTTCTTGCCTCACAGATCTTCAAGACTAGATAAATTCAAAAACGGTGTTAGGGCTTAGGTATAGAGATGAGTAGATCCAATGCCATAGGCAGGGAGCGGCCGGCCTTATCGAAGAGGAGAGGTCATTGAAACGTGGGCTTCTCCGGGGATACAAATCCGCCTGGATCAGATCTTTAAGTGGAGAGCGCTGGCTTCAGTAGCGAGGAATTGACCCCTATGACACGGAGTCTCCTCCGAGAAAAGACTACATCGAGAGAAGTGAGCCTAATGCACCCATATATGTTAAATGGCAGTATGCTGATCTAAATATTGTTTATAAACAAAAAATCTTCCTCAGTGCCCGCAAAATGAATAAGTAATTAGAGATAGTACACAAGTAACCCTGGTAACTAGGTAGCTCTGGTGATTGGGCCTCTGAGGCTATCGCGGGTATCCGAAAAAAAAAAATCACCTGGTGACACATAGTGAACAGAGATCAGTTCTAAATTGATCTCTTAAAACCTTTCCACTACCTTTGCTAATAAAAGGTACACTTGATTTTCAATAATAACGGAATGTATTACGTGGAATGGCTTCTAGTGTGCTGATGTACTATATATATACCATGACCTGTCTGCTTTGCTGCACAACTGTAACGCAGAAGCACTTGGGTAGATTCATTCATTCGTTACCATATCATATCAAAAGAATCACATCACCCGTAAACGTATTACATTGTATCTTACAGAAATGTTTTTTAAGAAATAAAGTACAAGTTTTCAGATGGTGAACAAAACTGTGCTTCGAGGAATTAGTCAACATACATCAGGATAACAAAGTACTGTCTTAAAATAATAGTGTGCTCGCAATTTTTCATGATATCGTAAGTACATTTTTTTATTCATACGTTGTCTGTTGTCATCAACTACAAATTTTACATAAAAACAAAACTCGTAAAAAGTTTTACCAGATACATCACAATATGGCACTATACAGCAAGTGGTTTTTTAACTGATTATTAAGATTTAGTCAGTTGATTATATTTCTTTTCTCAAATACTATCACAAACACGCCTAGTAAGCAAAAGCCCTACACCATCTTGGTGTAAAGATAGTGCTCGATCTTGTTTATCGTCTCTCATATCTTTCCCTCAATCCGTGTCTTTCTTCTTCTCATTTCGTTTTTGTATCTTACTACGTGCTATAATCATTTTTTTCAGTTGCGGTATACATTAGTTTTTTCTCCGTATGTGCCTCTGAGTATTTTTTCACGCTTCTACAGTTTTCGAATTTCTATACTTTGTTATCGTTTGTATTGACCGTATGCCTTATTATTTTTTCATCTTTATTTTCTGATCTTTTGTTTTATTCGTTTTTCAAATGCATTTAAAAATGCACAACTTTACAACTAACCTTGCCTCCAATTGTTATTTCTTTCCTCAAGTTTATCCAACACGGACTTCCTACCTCGTCCTATCACTGTTTTGCATCAGCCCAGGTTATGGTGTGAGATAAGACTATTGCTAAGTCACTATTGTTTCACACTACCAAGTGTTCCACCAGATGGATTTTAGTATCAAACGGGTATTATACAAGTGCACCAGGGTTTGTTATCCTGTGATGCATAAGAATATCCCTGAATTGCTCCGTAGAAACATTCTAGAAATGAACACGCCTGGAAATAGATGGCTTTAGAGATACATATTATTTCTCAGTTTTGACTGCTCTATCGCTACACTCCAATAAAAACCAATAAAAAAATTCATTGGTTTTGTGATAGAATTTTTTTTTTGGTTTCTTATCGGTTTTTGCACTCGTAAATCCAGATAAAAACTGTAATGGTCAAAAATGGATTTCCATTGTAACCAGAACATGATGGAACAAAAATAATTTTTTTCTAAACACTCCTCATCGGGAAAAGTATCATTAACGTAGCAAGTGCTTTGATGCGAGTTTCTTTCTGAAATTCTTTTCAGGGTAATTCTGTATTTTTTTTTGTCTCACGGGTGTTGAAGTATAAATAAATGCGAAACAGTACGTAGGGTTTGGAGTTGAGAGACAGTGCAGATTACATTTGAAGTACGACAATTAGTAGTAGCTAATCCGATAATTTGCAGGGAGCTTCGATCACATTGGCAAGGAGCTGATGCCCTTAAACAATATGATCTCCTCCAGAAAACTACACTAGAGCTGGATCCGATGCTGTTTGATGGGCAAAAAGTATCAGCTTAACTGAAAAGGTGCTGATCTGACTGACTGATTATTATTCATCACAGTGGGATGAACCTCAATATTTCTTCTCAGTATAACTAATAAAATGATGTGGATGATAGGAGTTACAAACTGAAAAAAAAAAATTGTTATCTAGAAATAACTGCACAATACCGAAATGCGTTATTTACTGCTGCTTGAATGTGTTACCATCTAGATGATAACTCCGGAACAAAGAGATTCAGCTGATTTTCCTTTAATATGAAAAAATTCAGTAATTGATTTTTTTTTTATTCCTGAAATAGTTCTTGCATTCCATTGTTTTGTAGTTACCATCCACATGGTAACATACGCAATCAGCATTAAATAACGCATTCCGGTATTCTGCAGTTATTTCTAGATAACAATTTTTTTTTCAGTTTGTAACTCGATGTGTTTTTCCATACGGCATTCGATTTGGCATCACCAATCCAGAACCCCTTATGTCAAGCCATATGTAAAACTACATGGAATGCCGTATGGCTTTCCCGAAGTAATTATAGATGGAATTTTGTCATCCATTTTTCAGGTGGATGGATCAAATTGAGACGATCTCCATACATAAATTTTGAATACAGACTAGACGAGACGAGATCTTACTCTCGTCTTGGGTTCGGTTGAGACACCTGGTATTTTTCGGCTATCTTCACGTACATTTCAAGACACCCAAAATTTTTTGGCCATCTGTGTGTTAATTTACAGATTACCAACATTCTCAGGCTTGCTTTGCTTGCTTGAGGAACTAATAAAATGGACGAAAATTTGAAATTTACTGGTACAAAATTACAGATTATTATAATTTGGTGTAATAGTAGTAAATGTTTGTTGATCTCAAAAATATTTGTCAAAATTACATGACTTTACATGTAATCTGCAATTTATATACTTATAAATACATTTAAAGTGACATCTTTGTCAAAGCCTAATACTTTTAATATTGGGAGATTTCGGATTTTGATCTTTTTAAAAAAATTAAAAAATACGAGTAACGCTATTGCTTACTATAGCCAATATATACTAAGTTGTGGTACAAATGGCAATATCGTAAATAAAAAATGAATTGTACTGATATTATTTTTAATTTGTAAACAATAGTATACTTGAAAAATTATTAGTTTTACGTAATGTGAAGCAGAGTCCGAGGGACGTAAGGTAGCCAAGGAGCGATGTCGGTTATGTGGCGAATCATATGTTTTTGCTACCGACGGCACATCTGAGCCTCAAAAACGCCCGTGGTCGGAAATGGTACGTTACGTCACTAGGGAAAAAAGTATAAACATAAGCGCCCGAAGGGTGTGGTTGTTGCATATAATTGTCTGAGTCGCGTATAATGTTTTACTTACCGAGGGATCAAAGTGCAATTTCATGCCCGTGGGCACACTTTGTGCCCAGTACCTCCAGACCCAAAGTACTTATCTGCCCTAGTGCCCAAAGTGATTACAAGGACGCAAAGTGTGGCCCAAGTGCTCAAAGCGGCAGTTGCAATTTGTGCGCATAGTAGGAAAACTACTAATTTCCTACCTCGGATGTTTTTGGGAGGCTGGTGTCCCCTCGGTAGGATCAATAGGATTCGCCACATAAGTGCCATCGTACCATGGCTACCTGAAGTCCTTCAAGCCCTGCTTCGCAGGCCTCTCGGGCTGCAGAGTAGCCCCAGAGACGATAGCACTTACTCAACGAAAATTACCATTTTCTTTTTATCTGCACAATTAACTCCTCAATAGCCAAGATCTTTCTATTTTTCAAGATTTTTTTCGAAAAATCCAAGAAATTTCGGCCTATTTAGGTTCATACCTCGAAAAACCCGTAATTTTTCCGTTATCTTGGGGTTGATACTGAAGTTGAGACGATTTTTTTTTTTTAAGACATTCCTGATTTCTCGAAATAAGACGAGAAACCTTGCGAGATTTGTTTGTCTCCCATACTCTATTACTAACACACTTATATCATATCAATTATAAGTAATTTCATAAATTTACAGAGCGTCCTTAGAAAAACTACTTAACAAATTTTGCAATAATTGACGCACATTGATGGATATGTTATGTACAACTTTCTCTATGCAGCTACTTAGGAGGGAGATAATATTATATAATAAGTAGGTATATCGTTCTTAACTATAACAGAGAAATATTTAGTGTTCAGGATTTAGTTAAACTGCTCTCCAAACCCCAATAAGTAAAAATGTGGCTTATTCAATTTTTCAATTTAATTACATTTATAAAAAAGTTGATTTGACTGATAAATAAGTTACAATTCACTTATATTTAAGGAAAAATGATGACCTCTTAGAAATACGTAGAATTTCACTTATAAATAAGTGGAATCTTACAGATAAATTATTGGCTTATTCAAATGAAAGAAATTTCACTTTAAAATATGTGGAAGGTGTCCGTGGCTGCGTCTGCACGATGTCATAATTTTTGCTATATTATAAAACTAATGCAATATGGTAAATTTTGATATAATTACTTAGTATAATCATTTTAAAATGTCCTACACTCTAAAGTTAAATTTACTATCTGGCTTGTTAAAATTTCAAACCTCACTGCATTACAATTCAACACCGTAAAAATTACTATGCTCAAAGTAATTTTCATACGACTATGGAGACAGATCATTTATAAATAATACTAAAAAATATTTCAGTATGTAAAACATGTATTACAGTAAACATGTAAATATTTACAGTAGACGAGTTTAACCACAACACTTATTATAATTATATAAAAAGTTGTGTTGTCTTATGTTATGGAGCTCACCAGACCCTGTATTCAAATTTGTTCTGGAAAGATAAATGAAAGTTTTTGACAAACTTGTCGCACTGCTCTCATAGCTCAATAGTACGTCACCTGACTAGAGTGCCACATGTTGAAGGTTCGAATCTCTATCGTGTCAAAACTTTTTAGAGTATAAATTCTCTGTATTCTTAATAATCGTAAGTGTACATGTGTCATAATTACTATCCTAAAAATGTATGAGTGATAATGTTTTTAAGCAATATAATAAATTGATTTTAAGACATTTATATGTTATGTCTATTCGGATGAAATTATAAATATAACCGAAGTATCATTCATTCATAATTGCTCAGTGATCCCATACTAAACATATGGAATCCTAAAATAAATAAATTTTTTTTATAAAATCATGCCTAGTAACTTTCGAATTGGTGTTTATACAACACTTTTAAAGTATATTATTTCTCTTTCGTTTATCAATAAAATAATTTTTTTAATGTTACGTCACGACACGTATTTTCAGGCCAAGGTTTTCGCCTTACAGTCTGGGATCGATAGCGCGGGGACAGGAGGCACTTACTCCTTAGGCCAAATCCGTCGGCTTGCGTTCGATCCTAACGGAGACTTATCCGTCAGCACACGGGGATGTGGGAATTTTGTCTACCCAATCTGAACCCTGTGCGATCGTCCAATAATGCGTGGTTTACTCTAGCTTTGCGTCAGCGGCTTACGGGGCTACGAAGTTCATCGTAGTCCCAATGGCCACGATCTCTGAGCGTCTGGAAGAGACGTTAAAATTCCGTTCGCGCCAGCTAACGTAACGTTAGCGATATCGCCCGGATCAGTGACGGTTTGTCCAGCTGCGCGCAAGTGTCAGGATCACACACTAAAACCTCGTGCGGAATGATTTGGGGTAAAAAAAAATAAAAAATATACAATTTGATGACTCACTTTTTATTGACTTGAAATAGGTGCAACTTATGCACTGGAAGCAGGGCTCTTGTTCTCTAGGATGAACACTAGAGGTAGGAACCCGATGGGAACTGCTTTTCTTGCCTGTACGGGCCGCTTTTATACACAATTCTTACGCACTAAAGCGGGTTCGGCGTGAGGACATTAGAGGTTGCTAATGACTTATGGTCAAATAGGGTTGGGCTGAGTGTTTATGAGCCAATTGTACGGCACACACGCAGGCTGTTTCTCCTGCGTCCAGCTCTTATCGCGTCAGAAAGAGGGAAAGAAATTTTGGTATTACTTATCTCTTTCCGTTTTTCTTTACACAGGTAAAAAACTGTTGTACTCGCTAATTATCCGATTTTGCCCAATCAATTGGTTTTTATATCATTGCCCTTTTAATTATCTCGGCGAATAAATCTAGTACCAATTTGAATGGTGAAAATCGGCCTATCCAGTGAAAGATTGCCAGAGGGCATTTAACGGCTCTGGCTTTATTCCTCGGTTTTGTTGCTAATCCTTATTGTCAATTTATTGGACGCATTGTTACCAGGGTACGAAGTATCATTGAGTAGCGTGCACAGTTTTTGCATAAGGTTAATGGATAGCACAATATATTGCTGCTTTGTTCAGTTATTTGTGCGGCCGCACTTACATGCTGCGGGGCGCGTGTGCCATAAATATTTAATGTTCTGATTGAAAATTCATATGGTGCACTGCTACTCGATGTTACATTAACAACCACTTTTCTCAGTGTACCTTTTCTTAATGAAATAATACAACCCACTTATTATATGCAACAGATTATACAATTTTTTAATGCGATGATATTCACTTATCAAATCCGTCTACTATCACTTATTAAAAAAGTGAGTTTACAAACGAAAAAAGTGGTTCGCATTTCACTTATACAAAAAATGATCAAGATTTTCACTTATTGATAGTGTGACTATTCACTTATTCTACGTTGTTCACTTATGACTATGTCAATAAATGACTATACACTTATTTTAAGTGAAATTTTACTTATTCAGATTCAGAGAGTGAGGAGAGATACATTTGACGGAGACCTTTTTATTTTTGGATGACAACATGTCAATCTATACAACAAAAATCTGTTCGATAGCACTGAGAACATTAAATTTGTAGATCATCGAATGTATCTAGAATTTATCAGATAAAAAATCTCTTGCTATACACACTTGTTCATATTTAATTTCTTGGTAACAAATACTAAATAATTAAATATTGGAATATATAAAAACACCGAACACAATTACTTGACGGTAATTTTTGAATATTTATAGGTGCTAAATTATAATCAACGATGAATGATAGCAATATTTCAATCGCTAAAGTGTATGTTACTAAGGACCGTAACTGTGACTGTCAGTTTATAACATTTTATTTATTATATTACATGTATCATGAAAATAAAAAATAAATATTAATAAGTACATCTGTCTGTTATTTATGAAGTATCACCTCATCACATTTTGAAAATCTTTAAAAAATTAATCTACAAAAAATTTAACTTATTTTTTAGTTACCGTTTTTTGATCAACAATTGCTTTGTTTTTATCGCAAATTCTCTGGTAAATTATATTACGGTTTTTTTTCGTTTTCATCCATAGAAAACGATTTTATCTGCGGCATACACATTTTTTTTGTGAAAGGAGATATACGTCGTCCTAAATGGGAGTAACTTTAGACTAAAAAATTGCTTATACCTTGACAACCATGACTTTACTTTGAAGTCGATATTCAGGAAAACTTGTAATCGACAAACATGAAGCTTTTTCAAAGTTACTTTTATTTGCTAGTCACTTCTGAAGCAAGCATTATTTTTAACTCCATCAGAGTTCAAATTAAGTCGAACTCTTAGCTGAACTATAAAAATAATAAAACTATTATCACTGTAAACGAAGAAGGCATATAAATGGACATTTGTAGAATTCAGCGTAAAAATAAGTTTCCTTTTTTTTGTAAATGGAAAAGGCCACGAAATAATAATAATAGATGTTACATTAATTGTTTTGTACAATGTCTATTTTGGACATCAGAGTTCAGGAGTAGTATTTTTAATATGAATCTTGAAGTTATAAATAATGCAGACATCGATGACTTCAACGTTGCACTACAACTTCAAAAATTATTTTTCCAAATGGAGGTAATGTGTTGTATATTTCTAACGAACTAGTTTTACGAATGTCAGGAATTTTTTAATGCCTTCGCAAATATTACTGGCGTAGTAACGGGGGTGTTGATGTACCTACAGGCTGGCCTTCATCTTGTGATTTACAAAAATTAAATATTCAATGAAAAATTGGCATCAAAATTGTTTACTTATATTAGTAACTTCGTTTTCAAAGACTCATTTGTTTTTATTAAGCGATTGTATTATTAAAATACAGCTACACAGAGTAATAAAAGTATTTTACATTTCAATACAATATTTCAGACAAAGTGACAAATAAATTGGCAAGAACTATGAATTCAGAAATTAGTGTTCAAAATATAGTGTCACAAAACGTAACCGTCATAGCAAAATTTCTACTAAAAATTTTTGTATGAAAGGACTCAAAAAAAATATCGCTAAATATTGGAAATACTCAGTATTGCAATAATGTACTTTATGTTGAACCTGATGAATAACTCATTTATTAAAAATTAATCCACGATTAGTATAAGTATGTTATAAATAAGTAATTAATCACAGGTTTTAATCATACGCATCTGCATATTAACTTCATTTATTAATTTTCATTGCAAGGAACATAGATCTTGAAGTCAAGTATGAACATTTTTACGATTTTTGGCCTCACCTCCTTAAAAAACCAAAATGTTGCTACTTTACTGCCATGCCGTCTTCAATGTATTTTATTCCTGAGTTAATAAAAATTTCTGATTAATTTAGTTCGAACATGCTGTACTTATAACCATAAGCTTTGTTTTTTCAGACGTTGCAGAGCTGTGTTAAAGACACACAAGCTGTTACTAGAAGTTTTCACTGGAATAGCACGGAGCAACATGATATACAAGAATTTTACATAGCATTTTTTGCTGCACTACAAAATGATTTATATAATAAACAACTAAGAAACATTATAAACGAAATCTATACGGGTAGGTTCGTTATAGTAATCCACATTTCTTTCCACGTCACGAAGAATTTATTTTTCTTTTATAATCTTGCAAAATACATTTTGTTATTCATTTAAATCGAAGATATAAAAACTAAGCATATTGTTAACACTACATTAACGAGGCTCATCCAATGCACCGCACCTATCACAACATTTTTCAAGACCTTCCGACGACGGTACGTTCGTTCAACTAGGAAGTACTGAAAGAACATTCAACGAATAAGTGCTAAAAAATTTACAGACGTTTTTCAGACTGTCCAGCTGATACTTTTGCATGGGTTTTTCATTCAATTAGACGTATTTAGGAAAAATTATATCCTTGAAATCACATTTTTGATCGATGACAGTGTGTTACAAATTCTTGAAAATTGGAATTTTTAATGCAGCATGATGCATGTGTGTGCCTTTCAAAAATGTGTGTACAACATTTCAGCTCAAATCATTGTAAGAAAAAAATTTGAGAAGTAATTTATTGGAAGAGATTTGTGCTATGATGCACTGTAGCACATGTTTTGGATTGTATTTACTTCAAAAATCGTTCATCACTTGAAAAAATGACGTATTACTTTGGCTTTCTAAAGTGCTAATCTTTTCATAATTGCACAAGATACAATTATACGAGCTGTTTGTTAGAGATTACTTTTAAAACGTTGTATTTTTATTAAGAACGTGACAAAAAGTTGTGTTTATGGAAGAATATTTGTTGTTGAAAATAAAGTTTTAATATCCTCTCTGTTAGCACATATCATTGAAGTGTTCACAACTTAGACAAATGACCCATTACTTTCAATTTCTAAAGTACCACTCTATTCATAATTGCACAAGCTTCAATGCTACGTGCCGCTTATTACAGAGAAGATATTAAAACCTTATTTTTAACAACATGAGATACTGATGTTTACCATAATATTCTTCATAATAAGAACTTTTTTTAACGTTCCTTATAAAAATAAAAAGTATTAAAAGTTCTATTTAACGAACAGCACCTGTGACAGTTGATTGCGAAATTATTAACATGTTAGAGCTTAGAAAATCAATACTAATAGGTTATTTAAGTAAGATACGATTTTGCAAGCAAAAACAATGCACAATATGTGCTGCAGCGCAGTATAGCACAAAGCTCTTCCACTAAGTTATTTCGCACATTGACGGAAGTTATTGTAAGATTAAATTATTTTAGGTTAAAAAAAGTGTTTACTTGATTTATAATACTTTTAGCTATAGTTTTCATTTTATTTACATTACAGGGTCATTTGGTATTTATATCACATGTACGCTTTGCAACATAACAACAGAAAATTTGCAGACGTTTATAGACATTCCACTGGCCATACGATTGAAAAAAGAAGGTGCCATATTTTATTGCGTAGTATGTACTAATTTTTAATTTATTAAGTAATTGTTCTATTGCTCTTTGCTTTGGTTTTTTGGAAAGATTTTACGTTTTTTGTCTTAAAATGAAAAGTTTTTTAAATCCGCTAAAATTAATCTCAATTGACGAGCAAGTGCACATAAAATAACATGTACTTTTACATGGAGTGTGACCTAAGAATATGGAAAATTTTTGCATGAAAATACTTGGAACGCAGTTTGATAAAAATGAAATTCACGAATTTGGTAACACTATGGGCAGTATAATAAAATAATGCTACAGGAACAATCATTGATCGATTTTTGCAAGTCAGAAGTACTGTCTCAAAAAAGATTCTGTGATAGCTGCAACACATACAGTTTTCCTACAAGTTATGGAAAATTTGTACTTTTACGTACATTTATTTTGTTACAAATCAAACGTTTCGAATACAATGCTGTTCAGAACAATGTGCGTAAACTATACGATGTGTATGTAAAGTAGTATAAATAGTAATAACATGAATATATTTGGTACGTTACAGTATAAGTATACGTATGTATACACACAATATAATTTCAGTAGCTAATGTTGAGCACTAAAGAACGATTCAGTAATTTATTGTAAAGCTAGGTATGTGATTTTAAAATTGTTTTAAAAAATAATTTCAATTATATTTTGTGCAATACATATTTTATCTTTCAAGTGAGTACATGAAATCCTTCAGGTTACAGTTGTAATAAAAAATTTATATACAAATAATTCACAAGGCATTTATTGTGATAGAATAACCTTTTTGAAGTTCATAATTCTGAGTTTGGACAAAAAAATTAGCTCAAGTAGATAGTTATGATAAAAAAAAAAAGAAACTAAAATCGAACACCTTCTGACCACTGCTAATGTTAAAACGGGCCAAAACCGGTTTTTCGCATCAGTCATCGTCGTATTATGTTACAAAAAAAGCTTTTCATAAGCTCATGCGTTGTAGAAAGATGGAAAAAATAAAATGCAAATAAACCAAATTGGTCCAGTAGTGACCCCACAAATTGCAAAAAAAAAAAGGTCGATTTGGTCAAAATTTCAAAAATTCATAACTTTTG
The DNA here is from genome assembly GCF_036245765.1 of Copidosoma floridanum. Taxonomy (NCBI): domain Eukaryota; kingdom Metazoa; phylum Arthropoda; class Insecta; order Hymenoptera; family Encyrtidae; genus Copidosoma; species Copidosoma floridanum. The sequence continues at coordinate 3,756,990 of NW_028321890.1, read as the reverse complement.
TTCTTTTAAAACTTGAGAGCTGAAATAAGTTGTACTTTATGTGGCCACCAAGAATCACACAAATATTTAGCAAGATTGGATGTATACTTTTTTGCAAACTGCTGCTTAATGCAAAAAAACACACTTTTGTAAAATGGCCCTAAAAAAGTTGTGGCTCCGTAACAAGCTACTTTTTTATACGGGGTCATCTTCTTAAATAGTCAATGAACATTTCACCAAAGTTTCAACCTCTTATCTTTCTTTAAAGCTGCTAAAACAATTATTTTAAATAATGATGTTTTGTGCTTGGCTTTGCGGTGAAAGGCTCGCCGTTTCACGCACGCTGCACAGTCAAGCACACGAAGTACCGTTGTTTAACATTATTATTTCAGCAACTCTTACAAAAGATAAGATGTTGAAACTTTAGTTAGTTATTCATTAACAATGAAAGAAGATGACCCAGTATAAAAAAAATTGCGTGTTACCGCCAGGGCCGGCAGATGGTTTTAAACTCGAGTGGGTATTTAAGGGGATTTATAACCCAATAACCCAACTAAATGAGGGCGTTCTAAAACACAAGCAAACTAACCCCACATAACCCAGAGCATTATAAGCCCCAAGCAAACGACCCCCGCATAACCCAAGGTATCCTAAAATCCAAGCGAACCAACTCCGTAACCAAAGCATCTCTGTTTTTTAATTGATCTAACGTACGTTCTTCAGAAGGCCTCTTCAGAAAAATTGATGTTACACGAAAAAAGATGGATAAATAAAAGCATTTGATAAGATATAAAACAGATAAGTTAAACTCTTTTTATTATAAAATTTCAACAGTCTTATAACAAATAATTATTAACTATGACTATCATTTGCCTAACGCAATAACTGAGCGGCGTTTTGCATTTCGCGAAATAAATTCATTTACAAGTACTTCTAAATTAAGTTTATCAGTCATTGTATTGTAAATGTGTAACAAAGCAATGTGATTAAGTCTATCCTGCAACATTTTTGACCTTAAATAATCTTTAAGTCTTCGTAAAACAGAAAAACTTCGTTCATTTGAACACGAAGACCCTGGAATCGTAATAGTCAAACGAACGAAGCGCACAAACTCTTCTGTAAGTCCTTTCAACCAATCATTCTTTTTCAAAAACTCCACTACACCCCTCAAATTTTTTATCTGCTCATTCCTTCTTGCTACCAATTCCAAAAACATGTCTCTATCTTTTATCAACTTATCTTTATCAAAATCTTTTTTGTAAAATTTAATTATCGCTGTATAATCTGTATCTGCTGAGTGTGCCAAAATAAACTTTTCTATCATTTAAAAAAATCTGGCTAAATCGTAATCAAAACGACTCTTTAAAGATGCTATTAACTGATCAAAAATTTCGAAATATAATTTTCGTAAAAAATCTTCAGGTGTGTTGAATTTAAATGTGTCACATTTTCCTTGATCGAGACGTTTAGGAATTTTCTGTTGACGTGGAAGTGTAGGCTCGTAAAGTGAAAGCTCAACAGCAGTTTTGATACTTAATTGCCAGATTTCTTTAAATTTTGAGTCGCGAGAAGCGTTCAAAAGGTAAGTCACAGCTTCAATTTTTTCGTATGACTCAATCATGCATAACTCTGACTTTTGCAATTCTTTATTTAAGATTTCGACACGGTCAAAAATTTCAATCATCAAGGTCAAATAAAAAATACACTCAAATAATTCCATATAATAAAAAAATCCTGAGGCTTTTGCTGATATCGAACTGTTGACTTCTCTATCGATTGACTGATCATAAAAAAATTGCATGAGTTGAGCGTAATTTTCTTTCACAGTTTTTAACGATTTAATTCATACCATCCACCTGGAAGAACATAAATTTCTATACAAATCCAAATCATAATTTTATGAAATTTTTAAGCTGAATTTATACCTTGTTGGGCAGTACGCTGCAAGAGAAGGTAAACTGCTATCGTCTTCTTTTTCTGCTTTAATTTGCAAATCTTTCAATTGTGCAATACGCTTGATTGAGTCACGAACAAAATTAATCAAATCTTTTAATGTTTCGATGAACTTTCTGGCAAATGAAACTTTTTCTACACTATCTTGAACGACAAAATTAAGATTATGAGCATTACAGTGCACGAATAACGCTTGAGGCTCTTCTTGGCGTATTCGCGTAAGCTGGAGATTTTACCAGAAACATTTGATGCTTCATCATAACATTGCCCTCTCAGTTTTGAGATTGGTAAATCATATCGCATTAAAATTTTATTAACAAGGTCAAATAAAGTTTCAGCAGAAGTATTTTTTGTACTAAAAAATCCAATAAAATATTCTTTGGCACTTAAGTCATCAGAAACAATTCTGAGGCAAATAGAAACTTGCTCACTTCGGGAAACATCTGAAGTTTCATGTAATGACAACGAAAAGTATTCCACTGCTCTTATCTCATCCATGATTTCAGATAACACAGTGGAAGCCATCAGCTCCAGAATTTCGTTTTGACTTTGATGGTGAAGCCACTTGTGACCTTCCTGTTGTAACCAACATTTTAACTCTACGACATCTTCTGCTCGAGTACGGATAAATGCCATTAAATTGGAGTTTTCTTCATTGTTGGCTCCTTGGATTGGAATACCTTGCCTAGCTAGTGTTTTTAGTGTACTGAAAATTTTCAACAAAGCAACCCGATCATTCATCTGTTTGGATTTAGCCGATGATTTTGATTGTACAATGTTAACAGTTTTAACATTGGCTAGTGCCTCTGCACAGTTGATATGTAAAGTGCTAACTTCGTGATTCTCTATTCCTCTTAATCCATGCTTCCAATCTAAAGATCCCTCGTTATTTTGTACATTTAAACTAGTTTTAAGACTCGTAAATAAATTGACTGTCCTAATTTATTGTCTAATACAACAATATGGACGAAATCAATAAAAAAATTACAAAATTAATCGTTAGGCGTAATTCTGAAAAATTCGAAGGTGCTCGGAGGATAAACACATGTTCGGGGAAAGAGCTCGGACTCGTCCAAAGCCTTTTAGAGCCCTCAGAGTAACGCCCTCAAATGGATCTGTTGTCCGGTCTACCCTCCTCCTCCTCCCTTTCTGCGTTTTCCTCTCATATGTTGATAACTATGGCCGCATGACTGCATATTACACATCGTCGCCTGGGGCCTAATTCAAAGAGCTGTATCGTACTCGATACAGTTCATACTCTCAACGTTGACAGAATTTTCACGTCACACGTTTAAAATAATATGGGATTCTGTCAACGCTGAGAGTATGAACTGTATCAAGTACGATACGGCTCGCTGAATACGGCCCCTGTGAGGAAGAAGATACTATTCCGGCTGAGCGATTTAAAAGGCACTATCTCAATGGAGATAGTACCTTATATATCGTTCAGCCGAGATAGTAGGTTTGTTCATAGTCTGAAATCCGGCAACCCCGGACGACCCACGGCAGCCCACGCTAACCCAAGTTTGACGAAAGAACAAGCGTTCTTTGGTTGAGTTTGGGCGACCGCAGGCGAGAATCAGCTGGCCACTCAGGTTCCTGATTGGCTGGAGTCTTTCCTTTTCACGTCCCTCCTCCCTTCTGTACATACTCAGCTGTTTGTTATGTTTGCAGACTGACAAATTACACGTCATCATATATCTATATATATCAGCTGATTCTCACCTGCGGTCGCCCGAACTCAACCATAGAACGCTCGTTCTTTCCTCAAACTTGGGTTAGCGTTGGCTGCCGTGGGTCGCCCAGGGTCGCCGGATTTCGGACTATGAACAAACCTAGTACCTTCTTCCTCCCAGGCGACGATATGTTCTCGAGTCAGCTGATCGGCTGCTGGCTCAATGTGTGTTTGACTGTATATCTATGTATACATTAAAGAATTACCATGACAAATAATAGTGGTAAAAATTATTGTTAATTTAAGATAAATTTTAATTTAGATGAAATTCACCCTGAGCCCATTAAATAGCGGTAAAAACAAAATTTTCATCCATTTATGTACACATCAACACACACACACACATACACATACGCTGCACATACATTTATAAACAGACACTCTCACAGGTATGTGTATGTGTCTTTATATGACAGCTAAGAGCTAAGCAAAATATCACATACTTATTTGATATTTTTCTCCGCTTTGAAAAATAAAACTTAAAAAACTATGAAAATTCTAGTTATTTCATAGTGTTCTTACAATTTTCTGCATTAACTGACTGAACTGGCTCAATGTGTTCAATAATGGCTTCACTGTCGGTCGATTCTGTTACTAAGGATTCCTTTTTCTTATTCTGTTGCCCAACAGCATCATCTACACTTTTTTCGTGTTTCCTTTTCTTTCTCACTACAAATTTATTCATCATACAAAAAAAAAAAAAAAATGTATTCTTCAAACCGATAAATTTTTCACGTTCTGCGCACGTCTCTGTTTCCACCGTTTACATTCAATACTAATATGATCGTATAACACCTATTGGTCAGAAACATAATATGGCCGAAGTTATAACGAGCTGTGATTGGTTGAATTAAAATAGATGCGCAGCAGTACTTCACATGTACATCAGCAGCGCTCCCAGTTGCGAGACCGTGAACCACGCGAAATTTAAAAGTAAAGCAAAACGTATGTTAAGATCTTATCTATCTTTTTTTAAATTCTCACACATAGCAACATTAGAATTTTGCAGCGAGGAATTTCAAAATTCTATTGGTTACGAACTGTAACCACTGGCCCGTTTAAAGTATAGGAGTATGAGGTTGTAGTTATTGGGTTACATCAACGAATTTCGAGTGGGTTATTTACCCACTTAAGATTTTTCGAGTGAGTAGTACTACCCACTCACTCCGTATTATCTGCCAGCCCTGGTTACCACACCACATTTTTATAAAGGCCATTTTAAAAAAGCGTATTTTTTGCATGAAGGTACGGCTTGCAAAAAGTGTACATCCACTCTTGCTGAAATTTTTTGCGGTATTTGATAAGCATACAAGTTACCATTCATTTCAGCTCTTAATCTGTAAAAGAACAAGGGTTGTAAGTTTCTGAAATTTCGAGTAAAATCGATAGTTTTTTCAATTTGTGGGATCACTGCTGGACGAATCGGGTACTTCTGCAGCTCATTTTTTTCATCCTTTTACGGTGCATAAGCTTATGAAAAAATTTTTTTTCGTAATACAATACGATGTCCGACGCAAAAAGAACGGTTTTGGACATTTTTACGATTTTTTTGCTGTGATCAAAAAGGGTTCGATTTAAGTTTCTTTATATTGTATCATAATTATCTATTTAAAGCAATTTCTTTCCCTGAACTCAGAATTATGCAAAAATTACTAACATATTTTGCTAATTCTATCACACTAATCAGTTTATGTATGGCACAGCCACGTCATTTCCTATGGTCAACTAATATACCGTCATACATAGTGTATTTTTATGCTGATAGTATTTTAAAATTGTTTGGATGCACACATACATTTATACTTATGACTTAATTAAGTTTGCTGATTCTATGTAATTCAATTTTCCGTCATTCGAACTAAACAGTATGTTTCGTAGGTTAAGCATTCCGGATGAACTGGACATGGCTTCGTGATTTAAAATGCAGAACGACAGATCTAATGACAATTTTTTTGGTAGGTATTTTATGAAACACAACATTGTAATTTTAGAAGAATTGTAATCATTATAAATGAAATTACATAGTCACTGTCAATCAACTGAATGTACTTGTTCTTCTTTTTATAGAAAAAATAAATCAACTACCTTGGAGCAAGTATGAATTATTTGTAGTAATTGTTCACGGAGGAAATCCTTTACGAGGGCGTTACTATTTATACATTAAAATGTTGAAAAGTAACACATAGGTATGCTGCAACGATGAAGTGACACGTAGCGTAAGACAATTTTTTGTATCGTAATTATATCGCATTTTTTATATATCTCAGGACTGTAAGCATAATAATAAACGATCCCAGAGTTTACAACAAATCGTTGGAATAACTTTAATCAAATATTAATATTTTTTACAATATTTCGAAAAATTAAGTAAATAAGTAATTTATTTTGCAATTTTTTTTTGTCTCTATGTGAGTACGTAACGTACTGATTTAATTGATTTTTCTACTTTATTTTCGCAAAATGTTTTTTAATGTTTCCGCTTTAAAAACTACATGATTTGTCTTAAAGAATCATATTGCAAATAAGAGGCTTAAGTCGTAAGACACCCTTCTTTTTAAGAATTTAAATGTCAAAGCTTTTATTTTAAGGCTATCAAATGGGAAATGTTAAGATGGGAAAATCAATTCAAAATTAGCGCTTTTTTAAGAGAATGACACATCAAATGTAAGCCAGTTGTCAGCAGTAAATGCTATTGAGACTTTACTTAAAGGCCATAAAATTTTGAAGACAGGAAATGAAGTAGATCAATAACTTGTTTACAAACTCAATATGTTGTAAATCAGTATCTGCCTTTAAATATTTTAGGTAAGTACAGAAGAAATAACGTTAATTTGTGGAAGAGAACAATTACACCGGTACACGGTGCCCCATGAAAGTGCAAACACATATATTCTCATGTACAGAAAAAATCTTATCCGACAATCATGAAGTAATTAAGAAGAGTAAAATACAACGTTACATTATGGTAATTATTTTTTCGAATATCTTTCAATAATAACTAATTAATTTTTCTCTAAGTGTCCATCAAATGTAATTGAAAAAATGTCATCCTTTTTAAAAAAAAATTCGTTAATGTGACCCTAAAAAATAAATTCTTTTGAGAAATAACATCCACAAGTAAAAGAAAACGGTACAAAAATGACTGTCATAAATGAAGATCTACATCAGAGTGATTTGTTATTGTCAGATTACTTCACTGATCTACTAGAAAGAGAAGAATTTGATTTCCTAGATGCAGGTTATTTTGAAGACATTTCACCAAAAATTGATTTTCCTAAGAAAAAAAACGTCAAGAAGCTCCAATACTACTCACTTAAGACAGTATTAGAACAGGTAAAATTAAAAGTTATATTAAGTAATTAATATATAAAGAAAATTTATAATATTTTGATAGAATATTACAATATCGCAGATTTCTTGTGATGATATTTAGCACAGTCAGGTTATAAAGTGTTTTGGTGTATTGGCTTGATGTAATCGAGTAGATAGTGGAATCGCTCCAAAATGGGCTCTATGCACATATTGAATTTGGTAAAATTATTGCTGAAATCCACCAAGTTATGTAACTTGCAACTTAGTAATAGATGAAAAAAAATTTTTTTTTAATATTTAAAAATAAAAAAAAACTTTTGTAATAATGCCAAACTATTATATAGCTCTAGAGTTTACGTAAAAAATTGAGACCTATGTGGAGATACGTTAAAAGCCGTAACGTTTAATTAAAATTTGTTTGTAATTGTTAGTTGCATAAATTTATGTGTAAAACATACAATATCTCGTAATTATTCCGGAGCGTTTAATTATGAGTATGTTTCTTTGTAGTTTTATTTTATTTTATAATGAAAACAGTTACATTTAAATTTTCATGAGTTTCATTTTATAGATGATTAAACGACAAACGAAAAACCCTTTACGACATTTTTCCTGCGAGCTCTAAATATTGAGATATTTGTCGAAATACGTCAAAAAATACGGCATTTTTTGTAAATTTTGTAATTTTTCAATTCCTGCAAAATTTTTCACACGGAAGTGGGTTTGACAAAAACATTACACATTGTTTGTAATGTTATTTTGGAACGATTCAAGTCTGAATCAAAGCTCCTCAGTTCTGACGACACAATGTCTGGGCTAGTTAATCTTTGATAATCAATAGTTCAAGTAACGAATGATACGAAAAATTAATGTTATTTTACGTAAAATGGGCTTATTTATTATCGGAAAATAAATCGCACGATTGTTAATATGATGTATAAATACACTTATAGTATTATTTGATGTGTGCACAATGTGGCAGAAATCGGAATTTCGATACCCAAATTCACTTGAAATGCATGTATTAGCGACATCAGCGCCAAAATTCATAGATTATAGCGCTGATACCAGTTTTCTAGTCATTTAAAAAGCGTAGAGATATAAAAATAAAGCGCGCTTAATCCCAAAAACCCTATCCGTCGACGTTTTTATTGGTGCGAGAGAGAACGGTGCAAAGAATCTCTGTGTGTCTCTTTCCAATCACAGGGTACAAGGGTTAGATGGAGACAAGGAATTTTTGCACCGGTCTCTTTCGCAACAATGAAAACATCGTTGGACAAGGTTATGAGGGCTTAGCGCATTTTATTCTTATATCTCTATGTTAAAAATTCGTGTGCCACAAGTCTTTTATATAATTTGTAATGCTTTCAGTATATCTGTGAAGTGCTAAAAGTAATCGAACATTTTAAAATATTTCTCTAGCTTCATGTGCTTTACAAGTTTTATAAGCTACTTTAGTATAAAATCGCTTAAAGTATCGATAATTTATGTGACCTACGGGTGTATAATCGTTAAGTTAAATAAGAATACTTTTACATGTAACATATAATGGCACCAATTCCCCCGAAACAATTTATATGTATTTTAGTAAAGGAATTATTAAATACGAACAAAGAGATATGAATCAGAATCAAATAAATTAAAACCTGATCCTTTCTGCAGGTACCTGAAGACACAGTAGAGGAACAGAATGAAACTCAGATTCAAAAACTAGATAAATACAATAGACTGTGAAATTAACAATGCATCAGAACTGTTCAATATTAAAATGTCACCAGACATCAAAGACTTTTCTGAATGTTTTAAAAAGAATTACGGAAAGTACCTTAAAAGTGTATAGTCAGGATATCAGAAAATAAATATATCATCTGACGACAAAATGTGTTCGTCTGCTATCGATAATGATATTGATGAAGATCAACTGAAAAAAATCAATGAAGGCAAGTGTCAAACCACATACAATGTACCGCATCAGTATACATGGATACACACAATATGTTTTTTTTCTTACAGAGAAAGCTTTATACAAGTAAAAAATCTGCAAACTTTAATTTTGGTATGTTAATTAAAAAATATAAAATATTAGCTAAATGTTTATGAAAATTTTTTTTAAAAATTTTAACAAATTTTTTCGGAATTGATGATTTAAAAAAAGGGGCAATCAAAGCGGTTTCATAACGTTTGTTATGTCTGATCTAACCTGAAAAAAATAAATTTAAAAACACAAATTCTTTCTTACTTATAAAAATTGCGTCTATATTATTCATTTACCAAACTATTGGTAATTCCACTTTCATTTCCAACCTGGCAGTCACTTCGGTTTTAAATTGTTTAAAATATTTTTAAGTGCAGGTGGAAGAATGAAATATTTTTATATTTGTTCGTTAGTTAATTTGATATCGTTTATATTTTTTTTGTACCATAAATGAAATATCTTTCAAGTAATAGAGTCTAAAAGATGAGGATGTGAAAAAGCGCTCTGATTGCTCCATCCTACCCTACCTTATTAAAGTAGTTGTAACGATTTTTGATAGTCAGAAACTGGTTTGTCGCTTTAATGAGGTTCAAAAAACTTTTTTGAGAAGTTTGTAATAATTTTATTTAATAGTGAATAAAAATACCTTTATTTATCATGCTTTAGGGTCTTGATAGATTATGTTGATTAGTTTTTATTTAAAAAAAAATTAAATTTTCAGGCAATTATTATGTCTATGAAACGAATTAACATATTCTAGAAATTAACAAATGCAGTTTCTTTTCATCTTTTTATAGTATCCTCAATTTATACTTAAGTATGGTAAGGTTGTTTTATTGATCGAGTATGTTTGATGTTTTTTGTAAAATTTTTTTTTATCGTCTGAGTCTGTTGGGATTTTTTTTGGGACTTCTTTTTATTGATCGAGTTTGTTAGATGCTTTGCCCTATGCACCCGCACTGGAGATACTGCCCCTGGACCCCTCACATTCCTCACTTGCATAAATTTTTTTTGTATATAATAAACATTTTTCATTACTATAAAGTGTCTCATTTTACAAATAATAATAGTATAAAAAATTTGAAAACTTTTTTAAATTATAAGTTAACTAAATGTTACAAAAATTATTGTTAAATTACGTATTACAGCGAAATAATACCAAACAAATATTTAACATGATTATTATAAATAGTGTATAGAAATTATGGTAAAATAATTATTTTTGCATAATCAAAATCTTAAACTTTTCTTTTTAATTGAAAGCTGATAATTAAAGGTAAAGGAAGCTATATGATAATTTATTGACAGCATTTTTTGTATAAAATAATCAGAAGTAGTGTTAGTTAATCACGCCCTGCCATACATATTATTAAATATTATAAGATATTTATTAGGTATGCAGGTACACAAAGTTTATAATATACAAATGACTCAACTTTCCAGAAAGTAACTAGGCACACAAAAGTTCGTCAAGCAAGATCTCTATTAAAACATCGGAAGTACAGTGGGAACTTAATGCATCTAAAGATATATCACGACAAGAATCCCGTTTTATACCTAGTGTAATATCTTTTGCGGAAGACCCTCCATCGTAAGTAAAGTTAGAAATGTTGGATAGAATTGATGCTATTTGAACTAGCTCTAACTCAAAAAATTCTTATTGGAAAGGCCTAGTGTACATACGTTATCCATAAGTCATTAAGTTTATTATATTTTAAAATATGAAACACCTTATGTCATTTGTTTGGGGTAGGATAAAATGTACATTTATTCATGCACTACACAAAAAACATATAAATAAACATTAGAAAGTATTAGCTAAAATCATTGCAGTTTTCAATGTTTTAGTGGATAATACATCATTTTCTTTAAAACCTGGTCACCAAGCTGCATGAAAGCTGTATTTTAAATAAAATAAAAATTACTCCTAATATTAGGAGCAAAAGTAATTAACTTAAGAATTGCCATTGAAAAACGTATGATTTCAATGTATTCAGCAAAGACGGTTCCAGTAGATAACATTGCTAGAATCTCGATTTTGTCATGTCATTTATGTCTACTGTATTGTGCATTACGTACGTAGGGCACAAAGAACAAGCTTGAGCACACAAAGGGCGTGGTTGTTGTACCTTTGTGCCTAAAGTGCGTGTATTATTTTTCTTACTGAGAGCGAAAAGTGTAATTTCGTGCCAATGGACCCTATGCACCTAGTAAATTACTATGCGCTGCATGGCAAAAAAGTACTTTAGGAACATCAGAGTGCCAAATAGTACATTACTCAATAAGGGGAGAAAGTACGGCATTCACTTCCTGGCATTAGTAAACCCCCCTCCCCTGAGCTTAAGGAAAATACCCGGAAGATGATGCAGTACTTTCTTTCCGAGGCACGTATACGTTTTTTTTTGCTTCCTCCGTTAAAAATACGACTTTTTTGCGTAAAGAATAATTTTGTTGAGGGTATATAACGGTAATTTTCGTCGGATAAATGCCATCGTTTCTGGGGCTATTTTCTTCCGGCGGTTTCGAGGGTCGGGTGTGCCCTTGGTAGGGAAATAGGATCCGCACCAAGTGCGCATCCTAGCAGGACCGCTTTGCATATTCCTTGGACCGCAATATAGCCCAAGTAATGATGGCATATGTACACGGAAACTACTGTTTATGCCCGTGATCGAATCTGATTACAATTGCGCAAAGCGCGAGTCAAGGACGGAAAACGGCAGTTACACTTTGCACCCTAGGTGAGTAAAATATGTATTTACCTTGTGGAACCTCCCTTGTCTTGGTATGTAATTAGCAATAAAACAAAAAAACATTAAGCTTTTATCTCGTATTAGAGAGTCAAAATAAACAAATTAATGGAATATTTTTGAAGTTTCAGAATTTACGATTTTTTTATATAAATACAGTAAATTGGTTATCAAAATAATTGCTGATTATTCATTGTTTTGTAAAATAGTAAACAAAAAATCTATTCTGTTTATCTATAATAAATCTTGAATAAAAAAAAATTTGAAGCAAAATAAAATCATAACAAAACTAAAATTATCATTAAAAATTTGATTACAGAATAGAAAATACAAAGAGTTAAAATACCAACAAAAAAAAGTAAATAAATAAATAAAATTGGTCAAAGTTGTAAATTATTAGCTGCCAATAGTAAATATTGTTGGCTTGTCATCAGTTTCGGTAGAGAAATGTTAATTTAAGAAATGGCGATAGAAAAACCGCTAAGAGTAAATTTTACATTTGTAGCATCAAGAAAATACCTTACGCTGGATCTCAAAAAGCATCCAGCAGAGGCACACCACCGCTGTCACAAAGAAGCTCAATTACATCAACGAGTAGCAGGAAACCAAAAAAAGTACGTCAGAAAATTATTTTAGTAGGGTGCAATGTGATTTCATAGGCCCAAAGAGTTTCTACGGGCAAAGAATTGAACTACATGCCTTAAGTAAAAAAAGCACTGACTACTAAAAGTAGTAACAGTCTCATCATTCATATTAATAATAATTACATTAGTGATTACTACATTAATAATATTAAAAATAATAATAATGATAATAATAAAATCCTGTATTATGGATTATAATTAAATTGATTATCATGCAGAATTCTTTGTATGAGAAAGGAGTACTGGCGTTATGCCTTTTTTGTGAATTGACTTCGGCAGACTTACGGTATTGCGTGCGATGTAAAAATAAATTGCCTGATGATATTAAAAGAATTTCTACTCCAGTTATTTGGGCGAATAATATTCCAGTGGTAAATATAACATTTACAAATAACTATTTTTTACTGAATGGCAGTGTGACACTTAATGTAACATCCTGTTTCTCCTGGTTGTAAATGATAATGAATAACAATTGTACATCCGATAATAGAATACATCGCAAATTAACCATAAACAATATTCATCTGAGGAGTCAGCAACGAACAAGGTCAACGGTAAATCATATGTGAGCCATGATATTATTTGTAATGATGACGTGTAAGCTTTGAACATTTTTGCAATAGGTACTGTATACTTATATTTATTTAATGCGACTATTTTTTCAGATTATTGATCTATCCGCGACCACCAGCTAGAGGTGGTATAAGTATTCGTGGAACACATTTAAGTTTTTTTAATGGTAAGTGGTACCTTAACGACATTATTATAAATTTTTAACTACAGTGTATGTATATATATATATATATATATATATATATATATATATATATATATATCATGAAGTGATAAATGAACAACAACGGGAGAACAGTTTAATTTACGATTTTTTTTCTGATTTATAAATAGAAATATAGCTTTGACTGCAGGAACGCTTACCAAGGCAACTAAGCAAAAAATAAGGGTCTTTGAGAAAGACTTTGTACTCGTGCCAGTCAATAAATGGTAATATAATATAACAAAATTTATTTTTATTAAAAATGAGTGGTACTGTTTTCTGCAAAAAAATAAAAAAGTGGCATGGCTACGATGTCTGTGGCACCTTCTTTGTCTGTCCTCTACTATCCAATAACCCAATATATTTATGTATAACTTGGCGCCACAGAAGTCGTAGAATCCCCAAAAAAGTTGACATGGTCACGAATATAAGTAAATAACTAAAAATACAATTTAAAAAAATTTTTTCTTTTCACTTAGAAGAATCAAAAGTTTGCATACTTTACAGCTAAGTTGACGTGAATGTTCAACAGAACAATACAATTATTATTGATCCCAACATGCTTTTCCAATTCTGTACACGTACTTAGCTTATATTGTATCGAAAATCATTATATTCCTATTAAAATTCATTTTTGATAAACTAAAAAAATTGTAACTTTTAGTATTATTGTACTACAAAGTTTTATAAATAATTTTTAAAGTATTGCTTATCATTTCAGTGAATACTGGTTTCTAGTCATAATATGCTTTCCTTAAAAGGTTCTCATAGAATCAGTAATAATAAATCAATCAAAAAGGCAAAAAGTAGACGATGATGGACTTTTAAATAAAGAAATAAGAAGGTATCAGTATCAATTATTTATTCCCATGTTTAATAATTATTAGAAATAATCATTAATATACTTGCATTACTGTTTGGCACATATTTTTACGAAAACGTGAACAGAATTTGTATATAAATCACAAATACTTGTATGAGCCTTGGTTTATGTAAATTTGATGGAATGTTACTTCTACGCTGAGAATGAAAGATAAGTAGTACAACTAAAAACATGTTGGTAGGACCATTGAGAGATGTAAAAGAACAATCATTATATGCGTGTTCTTGTGGCGGTTTCACAATCCAGGCTTTGAACGGAAGGTATCTCTATTAGAAAAACACCAGAAAAAAATTGAAAAATTATATAATATCACCTGGTTTTTATATTCTTTACGTTTTTATTCTACTCCGTTTTATATAATATTTTGTCTTACATTCTCATATGGTATTAAAACCATCTCTTCTCTTGAAAACAATATGGTTTTGTGTAAATGGGGATGTATCTCGGAACAAAAATCATTCTCGATGAAAGTGTCAGATCTAATAATATTTTAATAATTGACAAGTTTTTTTTACAATAATTGTTATATAAACCGCATGCTTTACAATAATATAGGTAACTTCATAACCGTGTGGTGATGTGAGAACCGTATGAAAGTGACATGATAGTAATTTTCCGATACGATGTTTTTCAGTAGAGATTAATTTATTATGTAGCATTTAAAGTCTGCCAAGCAGCTTCCACTTAATGAGGACAAGAAAAGCAATTTTACACATGTTGTTGTCATATATTCCAATTAATGACTATCTTGTGAATCTGTCAATGTAGTAGTAAAACGTTTTCTTGTTAAAAAAATACAAATATCAAAATATATTATACAACCAAGGTGTAACGTACTGTTCAAACGTTATAGGCAATGTTAATATTGAGACAGTAATTTATGCTATCTAGAAACAAAAATATTTTATTACAAAAGAATTATTTTATTCGTAAATAATCTCTGGTTTTTTAGGCCATGCATTATAATCTGCAATTCACTGGAAAATTTCGGTTCAATAAATATATCTCAAACTATTTTGAGTTATTTAAATTACGAATATCAGAATATACATAGAAAACAAAACAATGTCTTTACTGACGATACTATGGAAACATATAACTTGCAAGTTCCTCAACAGCCCAACGACTATTATTGTGGCATTTACTTACTAATTTTTGCGAAATATTTTTTTATGGTATAACTTTTGATTTGAAATAATAATGAAAGCGTGATACCGTTGAATTCTAATTCATTATGTGAAATTTTTTTTATTTGTTACAGGATCCTATTAGAAATTTTTCAGAAATTCCTATACTTCTGAACTGGTTTTAATATGATGAAGTTGTGAATAAACGCTCCGAGATTAGGAACCTAATTCTAACAAAAGCTATACAGTACCGTAATTCAAAAGTATGTGTGTAACGCTGCAGGAACTAACAACAGATATCAACGAAAAGGAGTTCAATAATAAATAATCTGCAGATTAGAACAATCCTTTTGTTGAGCCAGTTACATGTAGTACATTTTGAAAATATTGCAATATGTGTAATTTGTAATTGCGATACAGTAAGTAATAAACGTGTGAAACAAATATTGTTTTACATTTCCATTAATTTTTTTATTTGACAGAACGAGCTTGCACTCTTCACAAACAAAAATCCATACACGATCCAAAAGTAAATTTAAGATATAACTGTAGATGCACACTACTCACAATGTAGAAACAACATAAATATCTGTTGAAGTACAAAATGTGCTGAAACGATAGCTACGGAACATATGTACGTAATCACGGTTGTTGATCAAATATGTAGGCTTTCATTGAAAGTGACTGCAAATACTCTATAAACAATGTAAAGTAGCCTCTGTAAAAATGTGTGGAATTCTCCTTATTTTGTTTTCCATGAAGTGCATTACAACTGAGCCTTGGATTGCAAAACGTTACAGTGGTAAGAATTTAAGAAATTGTCCCATTAAATACTTCTATAATCAGTTGTTATGAGTGTAGCCAGACATATAATGGAATGTATTTTGTTTGTTTAAAAGTAGATTGAATTTGAATAATTTATTTTATATATTATACTCATCACACTCGCATGACAATGAAAATTAATTCAACAAAAAAATTTTAAGTAATAAACAAGCGAGTTTTCTTTATGGTTGCTCTTTTAAATATATACCAGGTCCCATGGGCAGTAATTATTCATTCTTGAATGGCATTATATCCTGTAAATCACAAGGGAATCGAAATTAAAAGGGCTTATTGGAAAATTGTCACCATAGTGGTAAAATTAAGTTATTCTTAGTAAAATTAAATGGTTACGTGATTAAACGAATGAATGACTAATACACTTATAGTTTAAAGCTTTAAATAATTTGGAGCTTTATCCTCGTTTTAAGATTCATCAAATGATAACTACTTATTTCGTCTGAGAAGAAGGGTCTATCTAGATATACTAGAAACAATACTTGTATCTTCTTCGAAGATGAGAAATCCAATGTGGTTGGTTAAGTAAACAGCCAAAGAGCAGTGGTTCTCAGCTTGAAACATTTGCATCTCACAGAATTCCTTAAAAAAAAAGAATAACAAAATTAACACTATTACAAACAAACAAAGTGGTAACTAAGAGTGATGACACTTTGTTATATATAGATACGTAGAAGATCACTGTTGCAAGTGTGGTTTTAATTTTCACTTAGTCTTGATCAGTATTTAAGTAGTATCCATTCTAAAATGAGCCATAGTTAGTTGAACGATAGAAGACAGAATCAATGAGTAAAACTGAATCAACATAGTTTTTCATCCATCACACCTTCTACTTGCAGCTGTGACTGAAGGAGCTGATGATTGTCATTCAGAATAAAGAGAATTGCTGAAAGATTAATCATTGGAACACAAAGTAAACAAAGTAAAAATTTAAGAATTCCTCTATAAACAGTAAAAAGTTTATGTGGTGAATAAAGGCTTCGAAGGTTAACAATTTCAAAACAAAAAGGATTGATTACTTGAAATGTAATTAAAAGTTAGTGTGAAAAAACAAAGGAATATTGTTAAAAAGTATTAAATAAATTTTCACTACTTATTTGAATTTAATGGTTATATACTCCATCAGCTTGGCAGGTGTTAATGTATATGAAATTTAATTTTTTTTATCCCATCAATGAGTATTTATAAAAAAATACTCTTTATAATGATTGATTTTTTTAAGGAATATTTTACTTAAGAGTTTTTTGGTAGCTTGAAACTTTTAGGTAAAGAAGATTGGGAATGTTATTCATTATACCTAGTTTATTTTTCTACTTCTTTCCTGTAGTATAGTTTCTAAAAATGCTGCCAAGTTCCAAGCATCAAAGTCAATGATTTTGCATATATAGCTATACAACTATGAGCTTTATAATCGATAGTCATAAAATTAAATAGATATCTTGTAAACAATCCCTGACAAAGTAATTTTTCAATATAATATTGTATTGAAACGGTTACTAAATATAATAACCTAGATTAAAAAATTCGATAACCTAGTAAACTGCTACATTAAAAAGCATGTGTGTTTGACTGTTCTAATAAATTTTTTTGCCAGTAATTCTTTTGGCTTCAGATGAAAAATTTTTACAAAACTGGTAATACGTTTATTAATAATGATTTTCATTTAAAATATATAAGTGTGGCTCCACCTAATTGATTTATGTGATTTCATGCTAATTACTATGTTAACCCACTGTTGATAATAAGCATATTTTTAATTTTCGTGCTGAGACACTATGAAGCTGACGTCAGGCGACGACAGTCACGATTAAGGTTTTCTGCCGCAGTCGAGAGCACTGGTGCATGCTATACTTAGCTGTCCCCAAAAAATAAGTCTGTGTATCTTGAAAAGTTTTTTGTAATTAAGACAGTTACCTTCAGTTTGTGAAGTTACATGAATAAATAAGTCTAAAATAAAGAAATTATGTGATAATTAATCTATATAACCAACTCCTAATTTTTCCTTAACCCAATAACCCTTCACCTTGTAATTGTCAAAAATGTATTACAAAAGCTTGTGAATATAAGCAAAATGATGTTAGTTGTTTACCAATGTGTGGCCAGGATATTCATTTCTACATGAATGTAAAGATTAGTTTTATATTGAAATAATAGTTAAAACATCATACATCTTTTTAATTAGTTTGACTTAAGTTGTAAGACACCAACGACAATTCACTCACAACAATAATAAATATTAAATATTTTCAGTTTTTATCAGAACTTGCCCACAATGCGTAAGTGCAAGCATAACTAAATATATTTATATATATATATATATATATATATATATAAATATATATATAAATTTTTTTTTTTTTAGTGTATTTGACCTCGTAAGAGGTATTTATATTCAGCTTTATTAATTCAAATAGTAGATTACAGGTAGGTTCACAGAGTTTGATCACCAAATTTTACAATAGGTTAGATGCAACCGTGTGTATCTATATATTAATATAGTCTTCAAAATCCTAGCAGATAGTTTAGCAGTAACGTAAAAAAAGTAATAGTAAATGAAAACGTTAATAATAGCAATTTTTGTTCTAAGATGTAGATGTTAAGTTTGGTAAGAAAATTATGTACAATTACAGTGTAATTCTACAATTATACCTAAAAATATAACAGGGTGGGAACAAGCCAATGATTATTATATATTTAATAATTAGCTTTTCTGTCCTATATACAGATTGCATTTCCCAATCATGAGCTTAAAATGTTGCTTCTCGTATCAACGACAACAGCCCTGGCCCTCAATTACATTTTTCCTGAACAAGGACTCCACGACGCTATGGTGGGAATGGGGAAGGTATCAACTGTAAAATCAAGGATTATGTTGAAGAGAGTGCATTATATCGAAAAACAATTGCCTTTAAGACGACAATCCTGAATGTTTTTGTTGTCAAAGACATCACAAGACTATTAATTAAATATCCTATATAAATCTGCGAAGCTGACAAGTATTGGTGATAATGTTACCAATAACTGCTCAATTTTCCAAGGTTGCTGATTTTGTGTAGGAAAATACAATATCATTTTTCAAGTTTATTTTTTATTAGCACGCCTAGGTGAAATAGAATTCATAAAAATTTAATGTAATTTAACAGGTTTTCATCGTAAAATTCCAGGTATTTCATTTTAATTTTAAAAATAATTTAATTTATTTTGAAATTGTATTTTTAAGAGACAATACCTTTCAGAACGCTGTGAGAATCTCAAAAAATTAGAAAGTTCTCGTTATCTATGGTAAGAATGAACTCTAGAGCTTTCATAATGGTTAGACACTCCACTGAGAAAATTGAGGCATAAGATGTAAGCTTACAGATGCAGTATGACTTTAGTGATGAACAGTAGTAGGTAGCCCCTATATTTAATGCATTCTCGGCTTTACTTGGATCCATGAAGATGGCTATTACGTTATGTTGATTAATAAAATCACGTAGAATTAAGTTTTGGTTGGGTGGAATTTTAAGTGTGAGTCTGAGGTTAAAGTTGGTAGGAGGAAAAATGAGATGGATAGGAAGACTGTAGAGGTACAAATCAAAGTTATCATTTAAGTAAGTAAGCAGATTTTAATAAATTTTTTTTTTATACGTAAATAAAAATAAGTCTGGAGAAATCTGACAATATTGAATTGAGCAAATGCAACGCATATTCTGATTGAAATAGGGGTGTCTCCTTCCACAGAAAGAGGCTGGTTTCTCCTAAAGTAGAGAGATCCCAAAACGTTTATTGTTTTATATGATATAAGCCAAGATTAGACACACGCAATAATATCAAATGTAGATGAGATTCTTATGATTTCTGGAAACATAGGGCATACACTGCAAGCATTTAAAAAAAAACTCCTCGTAAAGAAAGCACGAGTATCTATGAATAACGTTGCTTTTGCCAAAGTCATACTCTTACCCCCTTCCTAGCCCCTTCTTATAAGAAATCAAATTTTATTTCCATGTAAGATTTATCTCAGACAATCATAGTCAATGATTCCTAGTAATATAATTTTGATTTGGTATATTATTATCTAATTTTTTCTCACCAACTGTGATGCAAACAAACAGGCACATTAATCTTTTTTTGTTATTATTATTAAGATTCGTGTATGATATGTAAATGAAATTATAAACTTTTATATCATAGTAAAATAACAACAACGGTGGAGATCATGACTAATTAATCTTTTTGTGGAACCATGAAAATGTGTCCTATAAGAAAAATATTTGTATGTAAATTACTTTTTAAAAAAATATTGCAACATAAAAAGAGAGAGCAATTTATTAAAATTTTGCAGGAAGAATATTACAAAACTATTAAAAAATTTTAGAATATACGTTCATTTTAAGTTCATGCATAACATAACGTGTCCCTTTATTCTCCTGTACATATAATAATTGTTATCATGTATTAAAAAATAAAAAATAAAAATCCATGTATATATATCGCTATTTAAGGTGACATATGATACATATATATAGATAGATACTTTTATCTCATTCTCATAATAACCCTTACATACATGTGATTGTCCACACAATATATATATATATACATATTCTACCACGTTATTGATATATATAAATGTATATGTATGTATGTATTAGAAGCACGTAAAATCCGCATAAATCACTATTTATAAACACATATATTTATATACGTAGCATTGCATAGCCTATAGGGCATAGTTTTCAAAAAATGGCTGTAAGATATTTAAAAAAAATTTGTATGTATATGTATGTGTGTGTGCGTGTGTGCGCGCGCGCATGTATATATACGAGCGCGCAGTAGCTCAGTTGGTTAGGTCGTGGTTCAGCATGAGGGAGACTGCGGCTCAATTTCCGGCCAGTGCGACTTTTTAGGCAAGTATCTCTGTAAATTTTCACATGTGCTCTTTAACCTTGCAAAGATCCTCGAAAAAAAGATAGGTGACCTTCTCACAGCAAAACTGTCTAATTTTCCAGTACCCTCCTCCCAAAAAATAGGTGGCCTCCCATCTCTCTTTCCTTTCTTCTCCCAAGCGCTAAGTGCCCTGACAAGTGCCCTTTCTAGGAGTCGGATGTTAAGCACTACAATATAAATATACTAGTAAGACCTCGCCCCCTGCACGCTTCGTAAGGTAACCCACCAAGAAATATTCATAACTTGAAAATTTTATGACTACATATGATTTAAACTTAATATTAACAAAACGATAGACATGTTCGATGAATAATCAATTGTTTTTAAATTTGTTTACTTTACTTAATGATGTTTTAATTTTCCGTTAAAGATTGTAAGGGTAACAATAAGACAGCTCTTATACATTTAAATAAAATTATTAAATGTAAAAAGAAACCTTGTGTGAATTTTGGTTTACTTAAACTAACCACACACAAATCAGAAAATACTGTTAACGACGAAATTAAAAGTGAAATTTACAGAACGAAATTTCAAAAAATGTTTTTAAAATTAAATTGTGATAAAAAATTTAATTTTGAAAAAGTTACTATATTTAAAAACAAAATTTTTTTTTCTTGACGGTCCTGGTGGTTCTGGTAAAAGAATTCTTTTTATAATAAATGTTAATACATTATTTTATTTCTATAAAAAGAAAAATTTTATCTATGGCTTGAACAGGTATTGCCTCGATCATATTACCAAAAGTAATGACGACCCACAGAACTTATAAGGTAGAATCTCCGCCTAAATCTGGGGTACAAGACTTATGTAATTAAATAGATCCAGACCCGCTGAATCCAATGGTACCTTTAGTTATGCCTGATGACGGACAAAATCTCGAGATATTGAAGCTCAAAATTCGAATGTCTTATATAGGCACATACAAAAAAACGAGAAAAAAGTGACGTAATCACATATTATGAATAAAAAAAAAAAATCTGAGTAAAGTGAGTATATGGAACTTGTAGAGAAAATCCTCTTCTGTCAGATCGTGTTGAGCACAATATGGGTTGACGGCTAATTTCTCGAGATATTTAACAAAAAAGAACGTAAATTTTATATAATAAATTTTTATATTCAATTACATTTTAGTAAACATCTTTTCTTTCATGGACAGTTATATGTTGCCATTTCGAGATGTAAGAATCCAAGTAATATTTTCATTCAAATTAAAGCTCAAAACAAATTTAAAATACAAAACATTGTTTGATCTGAAATATTTAAATAATTGGGAAAAAAAATAAAATGCACGGATATTATCAATAAAAAAATTGATGCATATATTTGATACATATAAGGTAAAAGTACGTAATATGAAACGTGCCCATATTATGAAAACTTAAGATTAAATAATCATGAAAATTCTAATAATAAAAATAAAATATACTGAAGAATCTCTATAATACTACCGTATCAAATAAACAAAAATAGTAAACAATTTCAAACATTATTATATTGAAAAATATATTATTACGGATCCGGTTTTCATAAAACGGACAGTTTGAAACATAACCTGCAATATGTGATGTTCCTATTTATGAAATGCACGAGCCCATTTAATTAATATGTAAATTTCATAATTGGGACTTGTGTCTCATAAATATGGACACAACTTTTTAGCTATTCCATAGTTATGGACATTTTGATCGTGTCAATATTTGCTTATAAAATTATTTTTTTACATCTAAATTTCATTTTAAAAATGTCAATTTGTTCAGAAGAGCATAGCGCTTCTATTAAAACCAAAAATTATGGACATATGACTATTTTTTAATTTAATGTTGGTCGATGGAACGTAACAATCGAAATTTGTATCCATAATACGTACTTTTACCTTATTAGGCTACACAAAGCAGTTGAGATAAAAATATATCATTGATCTTAAACAATTATTTCAACACTTTTCATAAGAAGTTGTGTTTTAGTTTGAAAGATTCATTTATTTGTAACTCATGCAAAACGAAGTTTTCAGACCCTGAAAAATTAATAGATCATAAAGAAACATATTGAAAGTTGTTATACGTTTTTGATTTTTGTAATATCGTATTCATTTTGAAACAAAATTTCGTAGGCATCAAAAGGAACATAATGTAGAAAAAACATTCACATGCATACATTGTAACAAAAAATTCAAAAGATTAACACATTTAAATAGACATTAAAAATTCACAGTAAATAAGAAATTAAAGAAATTTGTACAAAATATGAAAAAGGAGTTCCAAGATTAGAAAATTAAGAAAGATATCTGAAAAATTACTATTTGTAAATTAAAGTGAATAAATTTTTCAAAATAAATTCATGTACTTTTCCTTATTTACTACAGGATATTATTCTAAAAAATTTTACTGTCATACAATTTTAAGACTTCTTAAAAATATATCTTATATACTATCATAAAATGTAAAGTTTTCTTAAAAATGTATCATGTACCACGACTGAATGGAATGGCCTAATTAAATCAACAACCCAACAAAATGCAATCATACTCTTAAACTCTCAAGAGGTGTTTTAACTGTGGAGAAGGGTAGGGGATGGGTGGGAGATGCATTGGGGATTGGGAAAATAAAGGGGGATAGAGGGAAATGTAGGGGGTTGTAATGAATTCTTAAAACAGCAAAAAACAAACGATTGACAAGGTAATTTAAGAAATTAAGAGGGATGAAGGGGGATAGAGGGATCAAAGGCTAAATCCTCTCAAAACAACTATTTAATACAAGGAGATGTATATATATATTTGGATAAGGCAACACCATCTTTAGTCATGCATCTTCATAAGACGACGTATAACTAAGCACGTAAAAGAAATGGTTTTCTTAAGATATACTCCTACCATATTAGAAATTTGATTATATAATTGATCATTTTCATTGTCAAAGCTACAACTGAGAGGAATTTCTTTCTGTATACAATGAATGGTAATAAAGGGAAACTTCCAGTATTGAATGTTATTACGATATTAAATTTATTTGTCCAATTTTCTAACTAAATATTGCTCCTTTTTTAATATTAAATTAAAACAAGTTTGTAATGTTTAATCTTGTGCAAATACACAAACCATCTGATGTACTTAAATTTTTTATGAATATATTAACTGCTTCAACTTTTAAATTAAATTTATGAGGTAGTAGACCTTTACTAACGTTATTAAGTGTTTTCATTGGAAAATTAATATAGATATTATCGTCAGATTGGTCAACTCCCTCAAATGTCACTTTATAAATGCTGTTATATGTAAATAATTTATCTTTAACGTTTATTTAACTTTATTATTTAAAGAATAATAAAAAATACTCTCTAACTCTCTTATTCTCTTTCTATACTTTTCTTGGTACTCCCTCAGCCCTTCTTTGCCACCTCTTAATTTGTTATTATACCTGCTTATGTCAAATTCATAACATAAATGCAAAATTTCGCACTGTGAGTGATTTTTTTTTGTCTTTTTTTTTTAATTTAAAAATTTAAAAAAACAGTGTCTTAATACATAAGTAATTTTTTGTGTTATTTACTTGTTTAAAGTCCTTTTTTTATGATGCATTTCATATAATCCAAAAACTTAATTTTTTTTTAAAATGAAAGAAATAATTATAATTAAAAATTTCTTGCGATACAATGTTTTTAATGGTTGCTTGATTGTCCACATCATTCTGTATAAGTATATTTTCATGATTCCTACATCCTCATACAAATACGTATAGCTGACTATGACAAAAAAACAATAAAATTTTTGATGATTAAAAACTTTTTGCCATACAATGTTTTCAATGTTTGCTTTAGTCTTCGTATCATTTTTAAATAAGTATATTTTCAAGATTCTTACAACTTGATACAAATACGTATTTCTACGTCCGAAGTTCTATTAGTAAAAGGTGGAGCTCGTAGATTCGTTCTACAAACTAATAAATTTTATTTTTGTTTGTTAGTAACCAGCCACTGGTCCAAAGGCCTTATTTGCCTTTACTCATAGTATACTTTTCTTTTAAATCGTTGACTTGGCGTTGTGGTGTTAGGTTCCACTAAGCGAAATGTATGGAGTGGTGTGCACTTAGCTGGCGTTGACCTACTGTTTGAATTTATGTTTTAAATCATACGGTAGTAGCATATCTCACTCGTCCTTTCATCTCACGTCCTTGTAAAAGTCTTCGTAATACGTTGTCTCAATAATTTTTCCTCAATATTTAATTTACTAATCCAGTGAGAATTATGTTTCTATCAATTGGAATTTTAAACTTGTGCACTAAATATCTTTGTTTGTAAAACGAATCTACGAGCTCTGCCCTTTACTTATAGAAATTTAGACTTAACAAACTGGCGTAACTAATTAAAAAAGGTAATTTAATCAACAACCAAGTTATATCTTATCTGATGATTTAACAAATTCAGAAAAGCTAAACATAGTTAATTTTACAAATAATACAAGTTGTGTTTTTTCAGATGTGCATTTACAATATTTATGCAATTTATAGTTTTCTTAATTAACTTACTTCTATGAACGTTTATTAGACACTGCTTGCACGCATGCAGTCGCAAAATCTTACAAGGTTTAACGCAACGATGTTTCTAATCCTACATGAGAGTACTCGTAGCGATGACAATAATTAGGCTTCTGCTTTTTACGTCGAAACCTAAGTCGATGGTTCTTTTGTTTTTTTTCTCCTTGATTTACTTTTTAGGTGACTCTACAGTGGTCTGGTTTGGTCGAGCTTTTACCACACAGCTTAGTCACTGAACTAAGTCTTACGGTTTCTTGAAATGCACGCTTCTAACACGAAGCTTAATCACCGAACTCAGTCTTACATCTGCTTAAAAAAAACAGCAAAACTTATTCTTCAATATTTACAGTTGCTTTAGAGCACTTGATGAAAAAGAAAAGGTGAATATTGTTATGTGCAAGGAGTTTTTATACTCTTGCGTTGAAGGAGGACGCGTCAGGTTGTGGATCTCAACGACCAATCAGAGCTTAACCTTATTACTCTCGATTGACACGATCACAGTCGTGGTGCAATATTTACGCAGTAATTAATGGTTAAAACTGCTATTCTCTTAGATTCTACATTCAGTACTAGTTGCTGTCGAAACTGCGTATGATGTTTCTTGTGGACATGCGCTATAAAGAATATTGAAATTATTGATTGTTCACATTTCTGGATCCACCACTGCGAATGGATGTTGTAAGATGAGCACTTTATGAGATGGTTTAAGGTTGCACGGGTAGTTTGAGTTTTACGATGGTAGCTTATTTTAAAAGAAGTTACTTATACGTCACGTGATTGCAGAAGCAGGTGTACCGCTCGATGGTTTGAGATCACGGAGCTTTTCCTTTTGTTTAATTTATACCAGAAACTCTGTGTTTTGAAGTAATAAATATTAAGTATATTACACGGAATGTCACAGTATAGCTGACCTTGAGAAAACAAACATCTTTTGTAGTAATATCATAATTTATTAAAACTTTGAATTTGCGATTTAACGATGGTCGTAGAAAAAGCTAGAGCTAATGGAAATTGTTTTCTGTATATAATAGACAGTAAAGATAAATCATTAACGGTACTTTAATTGACTCTTGAAATAAAAACTTCTCTACCGGATTTTTCACCAATTTTTATTTCTGCTTCTAAATTATATTTAAGTAGTTGTATTGTACGTTGTCTTTTGATTTAAATGTAAAACATGTAGCAGTTATTTTTTATGTATATTATTTAACGTATTTATAAGAAAATTAATATTTGAATTTTCATTAGTGTAATCACTACATTTACATATTGCATAACCTATGCTGTAACAAGTGTGTTGTTTTGGTGTAATGAAATTCCAAATTTTGTTACTTAAAATATATAAAAGTTTGTTACGAGTTTTTGAAATTACTCTATTTAGGCAGCCATTTATACCATTGCCACTAATTTGTTTACAAAAGTTATCAGTTTTCTATTTCTAAGAAATTTTAAAAGACTTCATGGTTGTGTTTCCAATGTTTATCAACAATGATGAAAATTGTAAATTTGTATACCGTATATTATTTCTTAATTTCAGAACTTCAAAGTGTTTTCAAGTCTTTTGAAGTTTTATTTATTCTTTTTAAAGCCTTTTTAGGAAATATTGAAGCTTAGTTCGAAATAGTTATATTTCTTATTTCTTTTTCTTAACTTCGTATTAAGAAAAAAAACTTTTAATGTTATTTAAATAAGGTGGAAATCGAATTATTCTTTGACTTGTTATCTCTTTAGGTAATGAAATTAAAGGAATTCCTGTCAAAGCCATAGATGTAACTTTTTTTTTTTAACAAAAAACAACTTTTCATACAAACATGTTTTTCCAGAACCTCCTGGACTATCAACGAAATGTAATTTTGTATTACTATTAATAATGTTATTATAAATTTTTATTTGACTACTATTCAGTTTAATAAATAAATCCTTGAAATTTATTTATAAATTAGTAACAGTTTTATTGCTCTTAATTTCTTTAGATTTTATAATCTTATTTGATTCTGATCATCCATAATCTTAACATGATTATTCCTAAAAAATAGAGTTTTTATTTAAATGTAAGAGAGCATTACTTTGCTTATAGTTTTTTGAATTTCTTACAAAAGTTTTTGTAACGATTTACACATAGTTTTACCACAAAGCTCTACAGATATTAAAAAATCATGCGAAAAATTTTCTCAGTTGACATGGCAGCATCAGACGTAGCAGGAAGATTGCTGACTGCAATGCTACGAGGTGCACCCACTTTCTTCCACCGACTCGAGCACTCAGTTACGTTCAAAAGGCCAAGCCAGTCACACATTTTTTTTCTGAGAAGCATGGTAGACGTTTGATCCTACAAGGAAAGGAGTGGATTCATGTAGAAATGTGCAAATAAGTACATATTTTGGAAATGCGTACAAGGAGCTTACAGAATGTGCTCCCACGAAAAGAGGAGTAGAAATGTTGACCATAGCTGTAAAGTTAAGCATGTTATAAAAACAAGTGACGACGACGACTGTGACGAGTCTCCCTCGCTTTTTGCACTTTAGCTATATTTATAAGTATAATATGCTGTTAGAGTGACTTGCTTTAATCTTGTGATTAAGCATCGTGGGCATTGAGAGAGCATAGACAAATAGTAAGCAAACAAATGATAATACAGTTTGTTGCTTAATGTTTAATATACTAATCTCTCGCATCATAACGTTACAAGCTTTCTTAAATATTTGACATACTTCATGTTTAACTAAAGCTTAAGCAATAGCAGTATCTTTAAGCGTACTATTAAATGTATTGTTAACTGTTTTGAAATTTTCAAGAGATTTAGCTCCAGTTAAACAATTTAAAATTAGTTTTAAAAAAAACTCTGAGAGCCCTGAGGTGACATTTCATGTGTGCGTGTGTGTGCATTTCTTATTTTTACTTTCATTTTCTCTTTTTCTCTTACTTTTATCTATTTTTCTCTTTCCTTCCACCCTGTTTTTTTAATTGCTATTTTTTTGCTTTTCCTTTTTAGTTATAAATAATTATAAAAAAATTTTTTTTCTCTCGTTTTCCCTCTACTTCTTCTTTCTTGATTTCTTCATTTTCTTCCTTTCCTCTTTTCTCAAGTACATCTATACATATAGATTCAATCATCATGTAATCGTAATATTTAGTAAGTAAAAAGAGGAAGAATCAGACTATAACAAATTTACAATGTATGGATTGCACCTCAAATCTGGTACTAGTTAAAAAACGTTTCTTTCACCGTAGAAGTTGAACACAAATTTTTATTTTATTTTTGGCAACATATTTTTTGTTGATCTTCTCTTTAAGCTTTGAGAGTATTCAAGACACATATTGTTGAATCTCCAAGATGCTGTTGGCATTCTTGCTAAATTTATCAAATTAATTTTTTGTTCCTCTTTATTTGGTTGCATTCCATTTTCGTGGAAGCCTTACGTTGTCCTGAAGAGTTTCGAGGAAAGGGTGAATAGGATTCCTCAAAGTCTGGGTCAGTAGTTTCAGATTTCATGACCTCTGTCTCTCCAGATTGGTTTGATTCCTAATCCTGTGTTGGTTAAATACTTTTTATTTTAACCTGATTTTTTTAAGCATTGTTTAAATCCTCTAAGAAATTTATGTCAGGACAGTTCCTGGATAAATGACCTTTGTATTAAACACGCAATTTTTTTGGCTGGGATATATATTTGGAATAGTGTCTTCAATATCAATAGGTAGTGACTCTGGTATTTTGTTTACTGCGTTCTTATTACCATAAATTTGTTTACGAAAACTTTGGATATTAATAAACTTTAATCCTGGTACGCTTGCATTGATCCAGTTAAATATTAAGGCTGGATGTATGCCTCTATTGTTTAATCGCGTAGTAAAGTAAAATCAGAAATTGTAGGATTTATATTGAATTTAATCATCTTTTTGTTCCTAGAATGGTTGAACAAAAAGGTTGTTATTGGACACAGTTTTTTTACCTTTATGCACAACTTTTCAACTGTTTCAGTGGAATTGATGTAAGCACACACCTGAGTCGTGTATGTAGGAGAGATATGTTGTACAAGCACATAATAGTACTGGGCGATGAAAACGTTTTCATTTGAGTCTAGCACTCTGATAAGTTCAGTGGTCTTGTGATTTATGCACCATTTTCAAATAAGATATGGCCTCCTGAGAGCTGCCAAAGTTGGAAAGCAGTTTGGATCTTATCTACTAAGATAGACTTGAGGCTGGAAATTTTAAAGGTGGATGAGGAAATCTTCTAGTCCTATTTCTGGTTAAGGTTAGAGTAACTGGAATCTGCAAGCAAGCCTGACCGCAAGTTTTACTCTATTAGTTTGCACTTATTTCTACAACTAAGGAGGTAATAGCAAAAATTTTATAAGCCACGAAGATGGGGTCCACGGACCTTCCTTAGAACACTCACACAACAGTATCAAAACACTATTTAACTAGTCAAGAGTTGATTTTCCAACAAAAAATAACAATTTGACGTATTTGTTTAAAAAACATTTTTTAAATAATACTTAACTTAATGTTGGTCAGGCGACATGTACTTTTAGCTACAGTAGCTGATTTCAAACAATATGACATAAGCAAATTTCATCAAAATTTATTTTTTTGATAAATATCTGATCAGTTCTGGATTGAAATGCCAGTGATTCTTAAAACAGAGACAAAGGTATAATCAGCTGAAATATGCATAATTACAGTAGTAAAATGATTTATAAGTCATTATTTAAAGAATGATTGTCAGTTCAACGTTACCTCAGGTGAAAGAATATTTTTATAATACTTCGATAAGGGCCTTGCAGGGATATTAAGAGTTTTTAAAATTATTGTGTATCATTACTTTTATGATAGGCTCAATTAGTTAAGTAATAAATAAATGTTAACTTGCAATATTTCATGCTCATATGAAACATTTACTGCACGGAAAATGGTTTTGAACGTAAGGAGATTAAGTGTATGTGTTTATAAAGTTCTAATTGCTTAAAGTTCTTGGAATGCAGCGATCATGCTTTTGCAGCACAAAGTCTAGGATCCACGCATTCAATACTTCTTTAAGCTCAACAATACAGTATTTTGGGCGTTCTTCCCTGGCCAAAAAATCTTCAAACTGCATGAGCCTAATAATTGGGCTAAAATATGAATTCAGAGGTTACGATCAACAACCACAGTCAGTACATCTATGTTTCAAAAAAATTTTTCTTATAACAAATATTTGACCACTGTTTAATTTAAATAAGGTAATTAATCATCGATATTACATCTTGTGAGTATTTGGAATATTTTAAAATACTTGACTGCAGCTGTGGTTTTTCGATATATTTTTTAAAAGTCATTAAAAGATTGACGAAACTTAAATATTAATAAACATTTTTAATCAAAATTGCGTATGCAACTATAGTTTGAATGGATTTTATTAAATCAAATATTATAGAACTATGTTCTTTAGACGTAATATGTGAGTTAAACTAAGTATACTGCAAAAAGTAGTATTTGCAACATAATACTTTTGTATGCATGAAAATATTCACTATAATATTTTGATACTATTTTTTAAGAAATTTATAAACCACAAATCTCACTTATATATACATTGTGACGTGGCAAATCAAAGGTGTGTATAAGCATGTCACAGAGCCCTTATCACCGCTAATAAACGGCGAGAGTCTCAAAGATAGCTCTCTCTCTCGTGCATGTGGCTTAATAAGCATAGCACGCGGAATTCCCATACAAGGCCCGGAGGCCGTAATAATACAAACAATCTAAGAGCTTGGCTTGACTCTCCCCCATGGTCCTACAAAGGCACCTTAGTAATGTATATATGAGAGGTATCATGAAAGTAGGCTGTAGGTCCGTGAGCGATAGCTGTCAGTGTATTGGGAGGTAGCTTGGTAGCGGTACTAGCGGTGGTCGACCGGTGAGGCAGTGTTGGGTAGTGTGTGTGGCAGACCATAGAGAGTACGTTGCGCCTGCGCAGCGAGACAAGGATAGACACTTGGGCTCGCTGCGGGGCTGGTACTGGTGCTTCACGACATGGCAACGTAAGACTCTCGCCTGCCGAGCCACTTAGCAGCCGCAACACTGCAAGCTAGTGCCAACACACAACCTCGTACACTCGACGATGTTAACCAGGTCGCCCAAGCTCTCTGCTGCCCGTGACGCACGCAGCATCGCCGGGGACAAGACGATTAGTCCGGCCGAAATATTGTACTCGTAGGTGACGCCAAGTTATCTTAGTGCTGTGCATGCAGTGAGTAAAAGTAGTCCTCCCATAACTACTTATCCCGAAATATATAAATAGAGTCAACCCAAAGCACCCCTACGGAAGGATATCGCGTATATAGTTTTTAAAGTATAGCAACAAATGGATTAGTAAGCCACATCATAGGGAGCGTCCTTGTGGTGTGCCACTAGAATCTTACATTTTAGTCATTACGTAGATTTTAATAAACACTCAGTTCACAACTGTATGCAAAGTGTTATTTTAATTGGTAGTGCGCAGTGCTGATTGTAGTGGCAGCAGACTAGTGCCGTTATGTAGGTCATAAAAAGCTAGTCCACTATACTTGCTATATTGCACCACGTGCTCCTGCAATCAACACTGTACACTGCCAGTTGAATCCTGGTCCCTTTCTCTAGTAGAATTTAAATACAGTATTGTACTTAGTGTTACTATAAATAACTAAAAAGATTAAGGTAAAAACATACACACACGCTATTCGTAATCCCCGGCTAGCGTGTCACTATATATATGTATATATATATATATATATATATATATATATAGATTTATTTATACAAAACAAGCTTCAGACCACAATTCATATTAGTTGAGAGAGCTGTGCTAGGTAAAATAATATATAAATAAGTCTGCAGCGATATAAATTTTGTTACTCAATACACTAGTATAGTAAATAGATCTAATAGATGTGAAGCTTAGAGTAATAAATCCCTTTTAGCGGCTAGTTAATGAAATAACTCATAAGCATGATATTTTATTTAATGACACTAACAGAAAGATGGGTGAAGTGTAAGTGATTTTTCTTGTGCGATGGATAATTTATTTAAAAAATACAAATTAATTGACTTTTTTTAAATTTAAATATCGTATCTGATCGGTAGTGAATAATCTCCATTTATTGTGAATAGTAAACAAGGATCTATACTGTTAAAATTATCCATGTCTGCTAAGAATCGTAAGTTATATATAATGTTTACTTTGTATATTTAGTAATGGTGATACGAATAAATAGGTGGTACCTCTGAAACTACAAAAATGGCGCTATCGTTCATTTTGTACATTTGTTTTATTTGACTAAGACAAGGCCAATCATATTTAACTTTATAAACAACACATTTTCCAGACTTTAAATTTTCACAACTGGAAACTAGAAAATTAGAAAGTAATAGTTAATAGAGGCTTCTTAGTTCTTTTTTTATAAATTACTTTTCCTTACTATGCTTTCGGAAGTTATAAACGTCCGATTTAAAAACGTTGCCTTAACAAAGCTGACTTTTCTTAGATTATGTTAAGTGTAAGCTCCTGGAGCAGGTGTTTTAGCCAATAGTTTTTAAAAATTTGCTTGTTCGTTTTTCTACCATACTCCAGAAAGAAATAAAAAAACCATTGTTTTTCATGATCTGTAAAATATGTACAGCAAAGTGCATTTTAAAAGACAACGAACCAAAAATTTTTAAGTACATCCCACTGTGTTTATACTTAAAGTGCTTAGTTTTCTATACATGAGCTTTTATAACTTTTGGAGAAAGCAGTTATCCACTAATTTAATGCAATGTTGAGTATAATTTTCACCTCTCAGTTGTTTCTGAGGTCAAGTCACTTATAATAGCACTTAAATATCTTGTACGATACATCATTTGGCAGCACTTTAAATGGATTTTGTTTTGTTTGAAAATTTGTATTCTTTTTTTTTTTTTTTTTTTTTTTTTTTTTTTTTTTTTTTCTTTGTAATTAAAATGGTCTCGTCAAAAAATTTATGTGTCAATATTTAATAACTAATTGTAATATTTAATTTTAATCAAAATTTTTAGGCAAGGATTTATTTGTAATACCATCCTCAAAGTTATGCATAATGTTAAGTCATTTGTTTTCTGTTATATGAAACTCTAACAATTGATTAAAAATACATATTTTCAATATTTCCTTTATAAAATATTCTGCTTTCCTCGTAATATGAGTTAATTGTCTTGTCTAAAGTCATAAAAAATTTGAGAAAAGTTTGCCCTGCAGATTCTAAAGCATAGAGTATCTAAAAAGCTTGTGACAAAACTACAAATTTTATTTATTCCAAGATTAGCACTAGTTACTAGTATGCATTTAAAAAAACTTAATATTTATTAAGACTTATGTAATTACTAATAACTCAGGACAAAAATTATTTATATCCTTAACTAATTTAAAAAATACGGCAGTGTTACAACACTCTTATCTATTACTCGAATAAAATGTAATGGCTAAGAATGTATTGCTTAGTTTTGCCACTTATTCTGAAAAAGTTGTAGAATATTGATACATAAAGCTGCTGACTACGTAATTTTAATTTTGAAGACATAAAAAGTAAAAAAAAGCATTGTGATGTATTAAATAAAAGGACATAATAAAAATTACTATGTCTAATATTGTAAAATCATGTTAGTATAATTATAACCATGCAACATAGTAAATTTTTTTGTGATAACTTTAAAACGTCACACATTCTAAAGTAAAATCAACTATGTGGTGTAGTAAAATTTCTAACTGAGCTGCATTGGTATTCAGTTTCGTAAGGATTACTATGTTCAAAAGTTATTTCATACAACGGTTTCGTCAAATAGGGGAGATAGTAGATTAATGTAAATATTACCAGAAACGTATTTTTTTATTGATAAGGGTTAAAAATTCATGCGTTCACATAATTTTGTATTAACTAACTATCCGCGCATAATAAACAATTTGGCTGTGAAACATTCTAAGTGATTAAAGTATTTGTGTTTAACCGTGTCTCCGAGGTATGGTAATTGTGTGCTCAAATGTTTACAGGCAGAAGACTGCACTGTATACGTTCAATACAGTATTAAAAGGTGACATATCAATCGTTCGCGCCATCAAACTCATACAGTAGGCTCCTCATAGTTCAGTGGTAGCACTGAACGTTCAGAAGCCAAAGAGGGGTAGCGCACGAGCTCGAGTCATGTGGCCATTTCAGCACATTGGAAGGGCTCGGTTTCTCTGTATATTTAAAGAGCTTTGAGCACTAACTCTTCCACCGTTTTATCTAAACCTGTGTAGCTTGTCGTTTGTTTAGTTGGTTACCGTGCTAGCAATTGAAACAATCCAGAGTAAGGGGTCATGAGTTCAACTCTCGGTCGGAGCACTCAAATTTTTTCAGATATTTGTGGTTGAATATCCAATTCATTAAATAGACCAAGGATTAGGCTTCAATTTTTTTTAATAGTTGAGTTGCTCCTAACCTGCAGTTGTTTCCCAAAAAATGAATTAAGTATTTGTTCATAACTAAAAGAGATATGAGATCCTTATCTAGGGTACTAGCTTTTCAAAAAATAAATTATAATGAATTTGAGTATTAGTTATAACTGCAAAAAAATTGAGGTCCACAATATCTGCGATTGTTTCAAAAAAAAAAATTTAGTTATTATTTATAACTCGAAGGAAGTGAATATTTTATATCCATGGCACTTGCTCACCCAAGCATTCGTTAGCTGATTGTTTACCATAAGACAAATAATTATTTTGAAGTCACTTTCTTAATATTTTATTTAATAACTATATTATAACTAATCAACAGTTAAGTTTTTTCCCAGCCTACGCCTATTTCTATGAAGAAAACAAAGTTTCTTTTTGCTCTGAAGGAGAGTTGAGATCCTCATCTATTACTTACCCAAGCGATGCTTAAATAAGTATCCTAAATTTAAGATTAAACAAAATTGTTTGCTTGTTCCTTGTTCCTAATTGCTTATTGATTTAAAAAATTATAATTGTTTCACAATAAACCATTAAATTTCTCTTGGTCTGAGCTTGTTCCAAAAAAAATGAATGATTTTTTTTTATAACTGCGTAAGTGTTAAGCTCATTACCAGTGTTTGCCCAAGCATAATTTAAAAGTAATAAGCTTTTATAATAACTAAAAGATAGTAAGGCTTTTTTCCTTATTGTGCTTGCTCCCTAAGAAAGGAATTTTATTATTATATACAAATAAAAATGAGTTAGGCTCCTTGTCCATGGCCTTTGCTTGCCGAAGCAATATTTGGATGATTGTTCTTATAAAAAATAAATTCAGTGTTTGTTCATAGTTAAAACCAACTTGAGCTCATTATCTACGGTAGTAGCTTGCCCAAGCACTAATTAAATTTAATTAATTTTTAATAACAAGTAAAAAACAGTAAAGCGTATTCTCATTTATGCTTATTTTGCAAAAAAAAATTTAATAATTATTTTTGAGTAAAAGAAAGTTCAGCTTTGTTAACTTAAGAGTGAATATTGTAAGAGAAGGCTGTCGTGATCGGCATAACGTGCCTTTTACCGTTGACGTATAGGGAAATGGAAGCCTGGTATAGTGAAGCACATACACTTGGTAGTTAACTTGAATAGTTCGAAACACTTACTCCAGCAAGTGTGGGTGCTTCCTCTCCGGCTTCAAGTTCTGACTCTCACTGCTGGCAAGCTCGTGCGTCCGGTTGAGCTTCTTCTTTTTGCTCGTGGACCTTTAAAGTAGCAGGTCGCTTCCACGTAGTTGACTCTGATATTCAAAGTTGCTACAACACTTTTTATGGCTAAGCTTGCAACGCATTATGTCATAATCAGAGCAGCCTCCTGAACGCCACTGAATTGTCGTCTGTAAGTTATATCTAACGTCCTTTTCGAGTAGAGGTGATTTTATTGACAAAAAAATGACTTAATTTGATCAACCTTATTCTTTGAGGCCAACTAACACAACTAGCTTCGTCGTCGTCTCAAACTGAGTCCTATTATAGTTTACTTATTTTGCGCTATTATCCAAGGCCAACTCGAACGACTCGCTTCATCGTCGTCTAGAGCTTAGTTCCTTTAGATTACATTTTGAGAGTCGTGTTTCCTCGCAGCAAACTCTTGGTCTAATATCTTTGTACATTATTTTGTTGAATACACTTTTTCTATTATTAAAAGTTGAGTCTCGTTTTTAATCTCCTGTAACTCCCATGCAAATAATACGAAATTTTTTGGAACTGGAGCACGATAATCCAGTGAGAAAATTATAAATGTCCATTAAAATTATCGAGCATTAAAAAACATTTCAGCTCATTTCATGACCCTTGCATCTTCAGGTCACGAGAGCAGCAAAGGGTTAAAAACAAAAATAAACCAACTTCTTTTCTTCATTGCTTTCTTGCCCAAGAAGAAATTGAGACATTTTTTTTTACTATTTGCAATAAGAAAAAACATCTCTTGGTTATCCCAAGCCCTCACTTGCCTGTAAAGTATTCGAATTTTTATTTATACCAAAAAAACAGTCAAGCTTCTCTTTACCTGTGCTTACTAACAAAAAAAAGTAAGTATTCGTTATTTATATCTTAAAGATAGTTGAGCTTCTCATCTATGGTACTTGCGTGTCAAGCATTAGTTGATTCGATATTCATAATTTTA
Source organism: Copidosoma floridanum (assembly GCF_036245765.1). Classification (NCBI taxonomy): domain Eukaryota; kingdom Metazoa; phylum Arthropoda; class Insecta; order Hymenoptera; family Encyrtidae; genus Copidosoma; species Copidosoma floridanum. Next base: position 3,719,936 of record NW_028321890.1, on the reverse strand, counting down.
AAAAAGGTTACTTAGTCATCACCAGCATTTACTTGCTTAAGAACTAATATAATTATTATTTATAACTAAAAAATAGCTCAGCTCTTTCTCACTAGTGCTTTTTCACGAAAAAATGATTGTACTTATTATTCATACACAAAAAAAAAATAAACCCTTTATGTACGATGCTTACTTGCCAAAGCATTTTTTTGTATATTATTTCTAATAAAGTAACAAATTTATTTAGTTATTTAAATGCTCGTTTGCCTTTAGATTAAACACTTATTTTTTATAACTCTATAGTAAAAAATTAAATTATAGGAAAAGACTAATAGAAATAGTAATGTTAAACTCGTTCTTATAACAGAGAATAATCATTTGACAATTGAAAATGACTCTTTATTTTGGAAGAGGCTTAAACATATCTTTAGTCCGGCTTATTGATCATAAAGGTTTTAAGCTTGACGTTAAATTTTTTGATTAAATTTCAGTTAAAAATTCAGCCTAGTGCAATAACAAGCTTACTTCTAGTTGAACTTTTTCTTAAAATCGAAGAAAGTTGTAATTTATTTGCGGAATTATTAAAGATAAATTCAATGTTAGACACAATTAAAACTTTTAATAAAATTAATACTTTTTGACGTGTCAGACGGCTTGATAAGAAATACTGCAGGCCTTATGAAGATAAAGGTATGTGCATTGTTTAGTGTAAGTGTTAGTTCAAGTTCTTGTAAGTGAAAAATCAATACACCACATGGTTAATAAAAGTAAAATTTTTATAGCAGTCACTATAATTTACATTTATTCTTGGTATTAAAAACATTGCTTGACAACTAAGTTTTTTTTCCAAACAATGCACTATACTTCAACAATATGCTACATCAAAATATGAATTTTTCGGTATTGTTGTATTTAAAGAAAATCGTACGCAAGGGGAGTACTATACGTATATGAAGATGTTACCGTCCGGAATATTATATAACTGATTATTAATTATTTAAATAACTACTATTCATTAAACTCAATCGTTTTACATAAGTTTGATTTTTAAAAGTCACGCGCGCAGCTTTAATTTCAAACTGTGCGTTTGATAGTACCACTTACCGCTTGCTAGGTGTCAACTACTAGTTTTTGATAAAAATCGCAAGTAAAAAAATAGCTTACAGTATACAAGAAGGGCTGTGCGACTTCTTGAAACTATCATTTTGGATCAACCAGTCTCGCTTGACGAGATCTGTGATATGGCAGTGGCTAGAGCAATAGTTAATTGCAATAAATACTAATGTATAAAATCACGCAAAAGCTCTGTGTGTCGACTCTGTACTTCACCCACTCTCGCCATCATTTCCTACGTTACATGGCATAATTGTCCGACCATTATGAGAATCTGGCAAATATACTGGCAACGGGCTCTCCCTGACTGCTGCGAATCACTGCCCGACCACCCACCAGCGGCACTAGCTCCAGTGGTGTCATTGGAATCAAGCAGAAGCACTGCCTCCTTTTGTCTAGTGCCTCCAATTTAACGTTCTCACCGTTTATTGATCTCTACCCTATCTCAAGTTAAGACGTCATCAAAGACGTCTCTAAAGACGTCATGAATGACGTCACCAAAGACGTCTCTGAAATTTCTTTGGTGACGTATTTAAAGACGTTATTCAAGACGTATCTAGAGACGTAACTAAAGACGTTTTTAAAGATGTAACCAAAGACATATCTAGAGACGTTTATGTGTAACAAAAGACCTTACCAAAGACGTCACCTGCAAAGACGTCTATAAAGACTGTAAGACGTCTTTGAATACTTTAAAGGACACTTCCTTACAGACATCTTTGGAGGTAAAATCTTTGGTGAGGTATTTAATTACGTCTCTAGATATGTCTTTGGTAATGTCTTCAGAGACATCTTTGGGTACGTCTCTAGATACGCCTTGAATGACATCTTTAAATAAGTCATTAATGACGCCTTTAGAGACGTCTCTAATGACATCTGAACTTGGGATAGGGTATGGCCAATTTGATATTCTTGGAGAGGATTCTTGCCCACCCCAAGTCCTTTTTACTGTTAAAAGCAGCCCACCTTCAGCAGGCCAGTTTTAACAAAAAACAAAGATACAAAAATTGGATGTGCCGTAATGATGCAGTCATATGTGAAGTAAGAGACTTTCTTAGACATACATACAGCCTTAACGTGCGATTGATGTTCTTTATACATGTACCCCTTGATAGTCAGTACATAATATTGTAATTAATATAATTCCTATATTAGGAGTATGTCTTATGTAAACTAGAATAAAAGAAAGCCAATATCGTGGTGCAGAAAATAAAGTAAGATTGAACCCTTAAAGTTTGTATTTATTTTTGCTACATCTTCGTGAATAATAGAAGCCCAAAAGCTTAAAAGAAAAATTTTTTAAATTATACTTTTTTTTACAAAATACATATAGATATGCACAAGTTATTATATGTTGATTATGACATATTTGAGGAATTAAAATTGCAAAATATATAGAAGTACATACATGTACCAAAAAATTCCAAAAAAATTAATTGTTAACAAAATTAGGATACATCTGTTTATTTTAAAAATTCGAGCTGTTCGATTATGTCATGTAAAGATGTTTGTTGGGGTATGTTATAGATTCGATTTTTATAACATTAAATTCTGTAACGTACGATTATAAAGCTTTCACTTCTGTTGGCTTTGCTCAATGTCCAGTTTTTTTATTTATTTATTTTTTTTCATTGTTTTGACGTACACTTGTAGCTTTTTGCAATTGCATATATTAATCACTCTACATTCCCTTAATGATACACTTGCTTATTGCATACAATAATCACTAAAACTCTCAATCAGCGATTGTTAACTGTAACTATTTAGAATCATGTGACAACATACAAAACTACAATTTGCTTGATAACTCTTTAGTGATTATTGAAAAATATGAATGGGAGCATTTTTCTACAGTTACGGGTAATCTTTCACTGCTTAATATATTTTAATTAATCGCTATATGCAGAATAACAAGTCCAACTATTGCTTATACCAATCAGCTTAGTTTAATGTGTATGAATATTACAAACAATTCTAGCCAGGAACGTTTTAAAAATATTATTAGTTTCCACAGAATCAACAAGAATTAATTTCAAAACCTAAAGATATTTCAATGACAGTACTATGCCACATTCTATGGGAAATGTTCTATATAAAAACTTTTTTAATATTTTAAAAGATAGAAGCACAGAAGTTTAAGAATGATGGCATGTTTACGATTTTAACATGAACTTGCAACGATTTTCAGAATAATTTTATTATAACTTGAATTTTAAACAACAAAAAAAAGCTTATAACTTGAAGGCAATGCAAGATAAGCCAAGTATGAGAATTCATACAGAATTTCTAAAGTAAAATGATAACATTAAAACTCACAAGTACGTAGAGGTTGGTTGGTACGAAACGTAACCGTCTAAGTACTTTTACAACATTTTAATTACGTTTTAAAAACAGATTTAATTTTTATTTGTTATTAAATATTTCGGGAATACGGTTTGAAAATGTTTCTACTGTCATTGAAATAACTTATTAGAATTTTTGAATCTGTTTTAAAAACAATCTTTGATATTTTGTTTAATAACTAACATAATGTCATGTCTACTCGTAACAGCTTAGATTTAGTCACTTCTAGTGCCTTATATCGTTGAAGCAGAGTTAGCAATGAAGTAAGTGTAAGAATGCAGCGGCTCCTTTTGTTTTTTGAATAGGTACATATTTATATACAGGACAAAATGCTTCAAGCGGATCACTGGTGCCCTTAAAATTTTATTTTACCGTTAAACTTTTTTACGGGCTTAAATTAAAGATTAACAAGTATAAATTGTTTTACCATGTGCGCTTTTTGAAAAATCCAAAATGGCAAAACAGTATAGCAGCAATACTTATATAAGTCACCATGATTAATCAATTTCATTCTGATTTAAGTGCTCTTATAACTGTAAAATTTAGAAAAAGCAATTTTCTAAACGTGTGCTATATTTGTAAATAAAAATATAACAATATACATTTATGTATTTCACAGTCATTGAGAGATTCTTAGAAGTATAGAGTAAATTTATTTTAACGTTTCACTGATCTATGCATAAAAGTCCTACCTAGCCCTATCGAATAAAACAGTTTTTTGTCTTTTATATAAAAGAAAAATTATATTTATATACTGTGAAACTACTAGTATGATATGCTATGTAACAATAGTATTCTTACTTTTTTTATTTTCCCTTTGATACATGACAATTTCTCGTTCTGAACCCCTATAATGTTATGAGTTTTAAGTTTCTAATATGTCTGCGTAAGATAAATGGGTGATTATTGGAGTAGTGCGATCGGTTTCTACGGTAATTTAAAAAGAATTGATACAATGTATAATAGTGAACATGATTTTCTTTTAATTGTAAAATTAGACATAAGATATTTTTGTAAACATAAATTTTACCTAGGAAAAAATCTTCAAGATTGGCGGCATGCTGGTATGTACTAAGATATAGAACAGGATTTATTTACACTAAACGATAAATAATAATGAGTAATAAATTGTATAGTATGATTTAAAAAAATTTTTAGCTTCTTCAAACTAAAACAAACCGATTTTTCAGAAATTTTTATTGGTCATAGACGTTACTCCAAATGTATAGAGATAATTCATCTTATATTTAAACTTAGAAATATAGCAGACGTATAAAAAATAGCTTTTGCTAAATCTTACATTAATAAGAGCACTGAAATATGTATGAAATCGATTATTTATAATGATCTATTTATGTTGTAGCCATCACACTGTTCTTCTGCCATCTTGGATTTTTCAAGTAGAGATCACGGTAAAACGAAGTGTACTTTAAGTTTGACACATTTTAATAAAAAATAAAGAATTCCAATAAAAATTTTTAAGAAGTTTCTTTAATTTTTAGTATTAATTTTTGTCAATAACTTATAGAAAAATAATTTTTAAATACAATTAAAAAAAAATTCAAAGTAGGCCATGATGGGTCAGTCTAGTTCAGTGCTACAAGTCATGAAACCTAATCTACTGACTTACTAAGTAGACTAGTGGCGTCGTGACTCGCGTGCAGTAAGATGTAAATATTAGCAATCCATGTAGATACCCAGTTTTTCTCTCTAAAGTCATTTCCACCCTAGGATGACAAGTATTTAGCAGATGGAAAGTACGCCCACGGTCACAAAGTTGCACTTTAGGCCCTTGGTACAAAAAAATGTCGTTCTAACCTTAGGCTTTTTTGCATATCAGGTGTGATCTCGGTAAAAAAATTAATTTTGCACTTAGTGCGCATACAACCAGAGTAAGCACAAGGAGTCCCCCAAGCCCTGTTTGGTAGCTCTTTCAGACCTACCATTTCTCTATTATAATTGAATTCTCATATGCATACATAAGTCATTCTATTACAAACCAAACGGATCTTGCTAAAAATTAATCATTACTGAAAATTGTTTTTCAGTTTCTATATTGAAAAATAAGAGATACGTGTCCGAGAAATTTTTTTTGATTGCCTATTTTCGATTGTATAAGTTATAACAAATTCCATAACAGTGGTTGGCGACTCATTTTTAAAAATGTACAGCTCCAAATTCTTAAGAGCTACAAAATTTTCACCGATGGGACTTTTGTAGCAAAAGAGTTCAACTTCAAGAAAAACAATTGAAAAAAAAAATTGTCAACAAATTAATACTGTTATTTACAATTTAACTGTTTTAATCAATTTATAACAATTGCCTCCAAAATAAATCTAGATTTTATTACTACCATCGTATTCTGCGTTGAATTTTACGTAAAAATCAGGTTTATAAAATATGGAGACTTTTAGTAGAGAAGACGTAAAAGTTGTAGATAACTAGAAGATCTATAATTTTGTATTTACCATTTGTCAGTATAACCTTAAAATTTTGTACTATCATGCAAAAAAGCGATGGATCACTATTTTATCATTTATTTAGTACTAGCCCCCCGCCCCGTTTCGGTATCGCCCGAGACTCACGAAATGAAACACTGTAGTTTGTTGACATGTAATGTAAAACGTTTTCAATTGGAAATTTTACATCTAGTTCTGACTTCTCAGAACAAAAATCTTTTCATCAAAAACATATTTGTTTGAAATCCACACAATCTATTTGGTGGAGTAAAAAGCTGTAAAAAGTGAAAAAAAAAAATACCCTTAAGAGTACCGTGCAAACCTTATATCATAAAATAATGGTTGGCCTTAAAAGGCCGTAGATTTGCAGTTTCTCCCGTATAATTTACGAAAAAGGCTATTTTTTTAAGATGTAAGGATTCAAAGCTCACAAAAAATATATCATTAAAAAACTTTTTTCTCTTACATCACAACTGTATTACCAGAGTAACAGGGTCCTGGAGCTTAATCTCTACGTTATTTATCGGAACAAAAATACAAATACATATTCTATCTATTTATTAATCTGAAAGATTCAAGAGATTACTATGAGGGTTATAGTGAAAAGCTGATCACTTACTTAATAAATTGTTTAATTTTCTTAACGCCTAAAATTGTATTCATAAGATGCATTTAATGTTTTCCTTCTAATTCAACTTCTTGTGACTTTTAGCATAGTTGAGACTCTTGTGAGCCCTACAGGTTATTTTTTTCAACTTTTTTAGGTTGTAATATATTTGTTGGTAAGGTAGTTTGACGTCCAATAAACTTGAAAAGGACTGGTGAGCTTCTTAAGTAAAGTCTTTCTTGACTGAAGTTTTCAGCAAACGTAATTGCCTCTATACTTCAGGGTGATCCTCTCTGGCCTGTTATTGCAGCACCACACTGATCGGAAAGAAAACAACAACGTTTAAAGCTTTGGAGCAAATTAAAAAGCTCTCTCCTAACGTCTCTTGGTGTAACGTCAAAGACTTTGGTGTCTAAAGCACTTTCTTTTTTTGCAGGCTCAGTTGTTTTGGTGATCCAAGGTGGAGAGATAAGTTGGTGATTCTTGCCCGTTGAAGACTATCCCGTTGGCTCCAGTTTTTTTTTTTTTTATAGCTGTTCAGTTCTGCCAGCACAAACCTTGGAGGGAATCGGTGATTCCTAGCTTAATACTTAAAGTCGAAAGAATAATAGAGGGTCATCGATCACCGGGGTTTCCATCCTTGCAATGAACAAATCTGCTTGTGACGTCTGCCAGTGAATGATTGCCCGGGTTTAATAGTGGCCGACTTTACATAGTCTTCTAGTTAAGAAATCGTCTCCGGATATCACAGTAAAAATGTTTTTGTTGGCAAAGTAATTGAAACTTAGGTGGCCCTTAAAAAAACCGATGAGATTAAAGGTTAAGTAGGGAACGTAAATATTTATAATGGCCCTGAAAAGGGCCAGTGCTGAAATTTTCAGCTATTTCTTATCGTTATTTTTTGATGACGAAGAACCAGCTGCGGGTAGCTTGACACTTATCCTTTGAGTCTGCGTACGCAGACTGTACAGGAAAGGAAGTACGCCGCTGACCAAAGAATATCTCGTCTTCGGGTCATTCCCCGGATAATCAACCGTTCATTGGTAGTCAGGAAAACGGGCCTGGAGAATACCTTCTCTGTAGATATGCCGCTGGGATGACCACTAAGGAGGCCGTTGTGGCTGTCCATACTCTTCAGGACTGTCTTTTCTGGCTCGCATTTGACGTAGAAAATTGTCTGACGGCACCAGGTCAGACGGTTGAACGGCCACACTGCTCTGAAGTGCTGGAGTACAGTGTGCTCTGGCTAGAAACGTATCCTGGTATTTCACCGGACACGTTGACGTTTTAAGTGCCTATTCCTCCGTGGCACTTGTTTAGTTTGGAGATCCAGGGTAAAAACTGATTTATTTGGTTTGCCCATGAAACAAGAGTGTCATTGGTAGCCGGAATGCCCAGCTGCACGACGAACTTCTATATTCAAGGTGTAGTGCCGATCATCGACTACGATAATTGTCTACTTAAGGGGTTATCTTATAACCACTCTTCACTTTCTTTCGTTGCAGGTAGCTTTAATTTTATCTCAACGTTACTTAGTGAATCCTACTGAACTAAAGAGCAAGGCTAGCTTATTTTAGCAAAATATTGAGCTTGTTTATCACTATTATTATCAACTTTTTAAAAAAAAAACTATGCGAAAACCATCTCGGAATCATGAAGAATCAGTATGCAAAATTTCAACAAAATCGGTTCAGTAGTTTTTACGGTAAGTGATTACAATGGTTCTAGCGACTTTGCGTTATATATTAGTAAGATAAATTTTTATCAAAATTAAGTTATGAGTGATTTATTTTCTGATATAATTTCCTGAATAGTAAAAAACGAATTTTTATGAAAGAAGAAAAAAAAATAATAACCAATAGACAAAAAAATAATACTAACAATGCTTGACGTAACATCAACACGTTAACTGTTTTTTGTTCTTCAAATTTTTTATTGCTACTTTATTTTTTATTGTTTTGTTGATTGTCTGCTTTTGTGTGAAAAACAGATTTTTCATCTCTTTAATTTTTTGGAATTTTAAAATTTCGCGGGAAGCCTGGCTACAGTACGATCTATGATTCAAAGTGTTACCTACGCTACTCGCGTACATTCCCCGTACTACAAATTCGTTGGCTTTTGAATCAGTTGTACGTTTATTTTGGTCCGCTACCATGACATATTCTCACTCGTTGTTATTTAAAGTTAAATAGCATTTACTTTGTAACGATACCACGGAAAGAGGTACGTAAAATGCAAAATACTAGTTATCGATCATACAGATGTTTTAATCCTTTTAATCTCAAACATTCAACAACAAAAACTTCTGATTTGAGAGCAGTGAATGAAAACCAACTTTTAAAACTAGACTTGGCAATTTTGTCAGATGCATAACAACAAAAAATTTGTTCTTCTTGCCAGTTGCAGTTATCAAAGTTGAAAAAAGAATATACAAAAGAGAGTGAAGTTGAACTATCAGAATTGGTACGTAAAAGATTTTGATTATTATATTAACTTCAGACATACCTAACCTCTTGTAGAATTGGATGTCGATATTTTAGTCTAATTTTTTTTTAGACGCTACAAAAGCAGGATTCTGCAAGTGAAGAATCTTATATTAAAGTTGGGAGCAGTGACGGTACATCTGGATTTTTGGGAGATAATCCATCTTCGCAGAGTAAACGAGTGGATTTTTTCAACAAAGGATTAAGCTCCTTAGGATCTTCACTCATCAAAAAACAAACACTATCGTCAATAAGATATTTAAAAGAAAAATCAAAACAATTGTCGTCCGTAATTAATAAAAAAAATTCTTAGTTTGAGCCAAGATGATCCAGATGATCTTGAAACAGATGAGGATGAGTCTTCCATCATAAGTGCTTCTCAAGAAAATTCCAATACTTCGGCTAACCGTGTTCATAAAATTAAAATTTTGACTATTTTACGATCGTGGTCTAATAAAAAAATTGAGGACACATCTTCTTTGATAACTGGTCACATAATAAGGCATAGCAAAAAATTTTGCTCAAAATAAGAGGTTATTTTGGGATCAAAACTCAAAACAACATCTATCTCTAGATGATCATGTTATCAATAAAATTGTTAGTTTGTACCAGTCTGACGACTACACTCGATATATGCCCGGAAAAAAAAATACGTTTCGATAAAAGTAGACAGCAAATTAGTACCTATTCAAAAATGAATTGTATGAAATTTTTACTAGTACGTATCCAACTATGAAATGTAGTTTCTCAAAGTTTGCTAGCTTAAGGCCGAAATATTGTGTTTTAAAAGGTGCTGCTGGTACTCACTCTGTTTGTGTATGTCCTATGCACGAAAATGTTAGTTTATTAGTGAGTGATGCCAATTTTAAATCACTTACTTCTGGTTCTGAGCTGCCTTTAATTAATTATAAAGATTGTTCAGATCGTATGGTATGCAGAAACAAAATGACTGACTGTTATTTAAATTCTTGTAAGAAGTGCCCAGGCATGACGGATGTTATTGAGCAATTGAAGGAAATTTTTGAAGAAAAGTGTATTAAAATAATAAATTACAAACAATGGGTTACGGTTGAAAGAACCTCATTGCAGATCCTAATATCTCCAGTTTATGAATTTTTACGTTTTTATCAAGGTATGAAGAAAATGGAAAGACGTTACCAGGGTGTCTGAAATACTACTGTTGGACGTTTAAAAGAGAGAATACTAACAATGCTGAGAAACGTAAACGTAATCAAGTTTACAGATTATTCGAGGATGAAAGATTTCAGAAAAGCATATCTTCATAAAGCTTTTTTTTTTATCAATGTAAAGTTGTAGAGAAAGGTAAGTTATGTTGGCTTATTGAAATATACATGAAGTTTTTTCATTTTCTCGTTTAAAGTATTTTCACTAATCAATAATTTAAATTTATGAAGTTTTAGGGCAGTAGAATTAGTGAGTTACATGATTAAGGGATTATGGGGGCAAGGGATCAAGCGACACTTAAAAAATACAGTATACCTATTTTTTTTCAGACCAAAGCCAACATTTTTTGACGCTTTTACATAGAAGTCTACACAAGTAGGTTCATCGAGGTTAGGGATGAATACAGATCAGACGGAAATATCCTTACCTCTAAACAGAATGTAGCTATTTAAAAAACAAATAGTGAGCCTACTGTTCTTCTCTTACCAGAGCAAACTTTTTTCAACCCTTTTTTTAGCTTATACTGCAGGTTTTTAAGGTGATCGATGAATGCAGAGCAGATGGAGCCATTAAGACCTTGGATTTAATTTTAACAGCTGCAAAACCGTAAAGCTGATATTATTAGATCCCCAGGTCAGACTTTTTTGTTCTGGTAACATGTTGTTAAACGATTTTGGTGAATTCTGTGGTGTTTTTTGAGGTTAGAGAATAATCTCAACATCTACAGAGTTAATGGGCTACAAATTTGGGTTCAGTGACCAAAAATACATAGGAATATGGTAATTTTATTAATGGCACTGAAAAAAGTGTTTTTTTTGTGGGCCTGTGTACTTGAAAAAAATGAAAAACCAAATTCGAAAGTTACAAAATTGGTCACTTACATAAATATGAAAAAAGGGAATGAAATCAGAATAGAATCGCATTTTGTAAAGGATGATACTTATATTTTATGATCAGTTCTACTTATTATCCCCAGAGAATATACTTTTGCAATGTCTGAAAGAGATGCATATGTTCTGCTTCTGCAGTGTTAACTAACGTTTAATGTCATTTAAGTTTGTTTTCAGCTTCAAATCAAAAACTAAAAACTGTGGACTACAGTCTCACGCTCCTCCACAGGCTGCGGAACAGCAGATAGTCCAACTATTTGTTTGTTTAAAAAAAATTAAAAGGAAGGAAGAAGTAGAGTGTTAAATATAATATCCTGATTAACTTACCTTTCTTTCCGCTAATTATTAATTCTGATGGCCTGCACTTCCTCTTTCCGTCGATTTAAAATCACTTATTTTTTTTATTTATTTATTTGTTATTTATTATTTTAGAATAATTTAAATTCCTTTATCAGTAAGTTTTATATCACTTTATTTTATATTACTAGTATACATATAAAATAAAACAGAAAAGAAAAAAATAGACGGAATGTCTGGTTAATCTTATAAAATTAATTATTACGTCTGCACTTAATGAGCGGCAGCGGGCTACTGACTAAAACGCCGCGCAAAGAAATGCACCTTGCACAAAGTTTTAGTTAAACTTCTTTGTCTTACTTGCTATGGGGTCGGTACTTGCTGACTTCATGTGTTTAGGCTTCATGGCTCGCTTCGGTTGTCACTTGACACTTCCAAGAGCCACGAAGTTCACAGTCAGCTTTGTTAGGCGACGACTCTCGTTGAGTATGACTCTGTTAAGAGTCTTAAAATTTTATCATTGGGAATGAAATATAACAGGATAAAATAGAATAAAAATAAAAATTTATTAATTTACGCAAGTCGTCACCTAACATGCAGATGTGGTCACCAACCTGAGTTTTGCCTGGGATTTCTAGTTTACGTTGTACGAGCCTTTTTTGATTATTATCCACAAGTGCGTAACGTACTATTATTTTGTAAGCCAACAAAAACGTTTGATGTTTTGAAGAAAAAGATAAGAAAATATATTTATAATTATGTATGGAATGAAAACTTTAACTATAAATCAGTTATCATGAAATGTTATCAATTTATAGTCATGTGTACCGCAGTTTATGACAATAGAAAAAGTTAAAGGCCTACAAAATTGGGTGAATGGAATTTTTTCGCAAGATGCAATATCTTTAGAATATTATAATATCAAAATAATTCCTGGTTTTGATAATTTTTTAGACGTATTTGTAAACAAATATAGAACATAATTTCAAAAGGCTGTAACAGCGTATTAACCGAATAATATCGCAATTCCAGAAGAAAAGAAAATGTTACATCACAATACGTTTCACATTCATGTTTAGTCAGAATATTATCAAGATAAGCTTTACTTTATGCTGTTAACCTTGTCAAGTAAGGTCATCATCATTCAGCGGTCAAGTCACTGATTGTCTTTTGGAGCTACTACAGATGCTGTTCACGAAAACGTAACCTTATGAGTTTGAACTTATTAATATTTTTCTGTTCATACAATTATTAAGATTTTTAAATTGTTCGCAATACAGTTTTATGCCACTTACTTGGTTAATCCTGTTGGTAAACAGCCAAAAAAATTAATCTGAGACAGCCAAAACAATTTTTCCTATTTTTATTTTCTAATCTTAAATAAAATTGAGTAATACGTTGATAGAAAATAAGATTGGAAACTATCAGTTCTCAGTTTTATAAAAGTTTTTAGTGGTTGCTAAGCCCTCATGTAGTTGAGTAATTAATTAATTTTGTAAATCAAGCAAATCAACTTTGAAAATTTTATATTTAACATTAGATTATATGAATTGAACGATCTAAGACTCTGTTTCCATGATTTTTTTTGTATTCAAAATTTATCAACACTACTTTATTGCAACAATTAACTATTTTTAACGCAGAATGTTTGATAAATACTCAACTACCCATAATATAATATTTAAATAAGGTTAAGCATAGCTAATTAGAGGAAAGTAATAGATACATATTTTTTTTTTTTTTTTTTATATTATAGTGCTCTACGTCCGGCTCCTTTTTAATAAGGGCACTTCTATAGGCACTTAGCACTTTGGAGAAGGAAGGGAAGAGGGATGGGAGGCCTCCCATTACAGGAGGGGAGTAGGGGGAATTAGGCAATGATGCTGCGAGAAGGTCGCCTAAACCCTCCTCGAGGAGCATTGCGTGGTGAAAAAGCACATGTGAAAGACACAGAGGTACTTGCCCGAAAAAGTCGCACTGGCCGGGAATTGAACCACGGTCTCCCGCGTGCCAATCCACGACCTAGCCGACCGAGCCACCGCGCGCTCAATAGATACATATAAAGGTGGCTTGGGTGGTTGGTACCTTACCTAGGGTAGGGTGCCACAACGGCCCTCTAAAAAATCTGTTGCTTTTCAACGCTAAATTTTTTAATAAATGTAGTTATATCGATAAAACAAAAGTACAAGATTAAGACATCGCCAGAAAAGAACCATGAAATTATAACTTTGGAAACTGATAGAATTTACAACTTTCACTGAAGTTAAGTCGTTGACCCTATATTTTTTAGAATCTTATAGATTCTTAGTAAAAAAAAAAAAAATAACAATAATTTTAAATTTTTCACGTTAATCAAAGATTTTAAAATTACCAGTAGCGATTTGTGCAAAAAATGAAATCATTGACCCCAGTATTTTCTTACTACAAATGAATTTGGCATACTTCATTTTCATAATTCTATAATTTCAGAGGTTTTGATAAAGCTGATAAAAATCACCTAAGCCACCTTCAGGTACTAATACAATGATACGGCAAATATACATGTATTTAGCAGAATTATAACGTACTAATGGTTTTTTGTCGAAACATGCTGCACACTAAAAATAATGTCGAAATCTTTTCTTTATTAATTATTAAACTTGTATAAATTTGAGGCATCAACTAAGATATCTAACTCAAAGCTACCAACAAAATTTTAGCCCATTTGGATAACTTGGGTTAGCTTGACAGCAAATGTTCATACATACATTCATACATGTTTATACCATGTTGTTGATAACCGTTGTTAAAAACAGACTAACAAAAACACTTTTTATTTAATTTGTGTGAAAATTTACTCTACCTAGTAAAATTAGTTGCAACATAGTGAAATGTATCACTGTAGAGTCATATTAGTTTGTTTACATGAAAATGTTAATTTTATAACAACTCGGTGGCAAATTCTAAGATTTTTTCTTCCTTTTTTGTATTTAAGTCTTTAGTTCTCTTTATAAAATCCATTCTAAAAATTTGATGTAGCCATACTATAAGGTTGAGGGCAGCCAAATTAATTTTTTAGTAAGTAATAATTTTAAGGCATCATTTTTAATGTTATACGAAAATCATTGCACGTAGTTAAAAATCATACAGCCCTGCTTATATCTATAAAGTACTTCCTAATATAAGCAGTATGATCTCACCTTACTTGCTTCCAATACATATAAAGAAATCATATTTTCCTGAAAAGTTATAATATCCTTATAAAATTGACATTTCAACAAAAATAAAACGTTAGGTAAGTTTAATGTATTAAATCTTTTTTTCCAGAATTTCTAGAGCTTTTTAAAGTTGTATTGAATTAATGCCCTGAATCCTTTGATTTACAAAGTTTAAAGGTCATATTTAAAAACAACCAAATTATGTTTAATTTTTTTTGGTACAGCTTACTTTTTGTATGAAACGTTTAGTATTTTACTGTTATGTATCTGTACATTAACAAAACCAAGCTTAGTAATAGTGACATTATGTCAGTCATTTCGTTCTGAAGCCTCCAAAGAACTTGCTATTTTTTAATGACTTCCCATGTCTAAATAAGACTACAAGAAACTTCTTCAAAAACAAAAAGCTTAAGACGAGTAAGGCCAAATTATACTCACCTTTTGAATATAAACTGTATGGATTAAATAGCATCTTGTGCAGCTGTACGTAGGATGTGGTTCCTTTTAGTTTATCAGTAACCCTCATCAGGCCAGGTAAAAGAGTGTGTGCGAATCTAAAGGCTGCTGCCGCAAAGTTATTAGCAATGGCAGGGTTAATGTTATCACTGTCATTTTTTGGCCGAAAACCTTCAGCAAGAGGCTTGAGATCGTGGGCTGACATTTCAGTCTTACCAATTACGATGGGTAGAAATTCAGTGTAAGCAATGTGTTGAATTTGGGCTCCTACGATTCGTCTTACCTCTTGATAGATTATTTCATCGTCCCAATTAGGATTTATCTGGGAAAACTGATTAGCAAGTCGATTATGCTGCCGTGCCCACAAAAGATGCATTGTCGTGAGATGAAGATTTTCGTTCGCTCGAACGTCGCCTGAAGCGAAGCAGTAACGTCCACGTGCCAGTTCAAGCTGCCGATTGCAACCATCAAAAGGATTTGTGCTTGCTGGTAGCAGCAAACGATCATCTTGTGTTACTTGCATCCGTAATTGCCCACCTAAGAAGTACCGTAAATCCTTCGCAGTGTTCTCATCTGAACCATAGACCATCGAGCCATCAATGAATGAGGTTACCTTAATCATGATTACATTGTTAAATATTACTATTTTTGATAAAAAAAGTGTGTATTTATTTAAAAAAAAAACATTACTTATAAGAAATTTACTTTAAATTTTCTTATACAGCCCACCAAAAGTAAAAAGATTGAAGCTTATAAAATAAAAATAAATAATTATACAGATAAGAACATTTATCATTATTTTAATAAGTATTTGTACTTAATATATCTAATACATTCATTACGTTCAATTCTGTTCGGAGATAACACCTTATGAAACGTATAAACTTATTTTTTCTGACACCTCAGAAATATTTCTGATTCATTTCAAACTATGTTTTAATCAACGCGTAAGGAAAAATCGCACTTTGTTATTGTATAATTTTCATAGTCCTGTACATGTGTATCCATGTGTACATGCATGAAATCGATGTAAAAGATATGAACAAAATTACTGTCTAAAAAGTTTTTTTTTTTATATTTACTTAGTTAGATAGTTGCACCTTTATTTTCTATTTTATCGATTTAAATTATTCTCATAGCAACTTTTACGCTTTTTTTGTTGGATAAAATTAAATGAATTCAAAAGTAATGTTGCTTGAACGCAACTGCACATCTAGTAAATATTATCACAGGTACCAACAAATCCTTCAGATCCTGAAGTTCATAGGATTTTTGGTCAACAATTTAAATTATTCTTCTTAACCCTTATTTAATTGAATACAATGTATAGAGCTTAAGAGCTTAAGAGCTCTATTAAGATATGCATAGCTTAAATATGTCACTTTTTAAAAGTATTTGTCATACAGAGCGCTAATGATTGAGTCTTTATTCATACTCATATTGTTTAATTTTTCTTATGAATTTTATTAAGTATAAAATGAGTAATATCTCCACGAGTTATGATTCCTTTTTTAGATTTATGCAACACGATAAAAATTCTAATACAATTTCTTGAGTCAACATATTGCGTTTGAGAAAGAATCCAAATTTATGTTAAAAATCAACCTTGACCAAAGCCACAATAAAATTTTTTTTTGTAATTGCATTAAGGGACTAATAATGTTGTTCCAATTATACTAGTTTATCTAGCGTGAGAAAGATAATACAGAACAGGCAAGACAAAATAAAATTTTGAGCTGTAATAAGTTGCTGGGAAATATAACTTTATACTTTGGATAACGTTTGGGAAACCAGCTAATCCATTAAGTCATAAATGCTGTTGCATAATTTGTAGTTTTTTTCGAGAACAAAGATTATAGACCGGGCAAAGGAGTTTTTTTCGCAAAAAATATTGCGGGATTTAATTTGTTGACGGATTTAGGAGCCTTAGATAGTCAGCATCAGACGTACATAGATTTTTACAACTGAATTTGTTTGAAAGACTTTTTTATAGAGTACTTAAGGGGGAACAACGGAGTTCTTTGGTTATGGCTCTATTTCTGTTAATTGTACTCCCAAGTGCCTGTGGAAGAAGTTGTAGAAATTCCAAAGACGTACAAAATGAGCTGCGTTGGTTGGAAAACCGTTTTATAGTTTACTTGAAAATTGCCAAAAACTAATAAAACAGTAATTTAAAAATTTTTTTTACAATTAATAAACAATTAATCCTTACGGTCTAAGATATTTCTTAAACTGTGGCTCTTGCACAGTGTGATAAGTCCTCCAAAAATAAAATTTGTACGTTCAACCGTTCTTGCAAAATTGCAATTTTTTAATAGAAAAGTGGTTATTTGTAAATTAATTGCTAGAGGCCATCCTACAGCATCCAACGAGTGCCCACCTCATCACAGGTTGTTAGTTTAGAATTTTACTTTACATTTCTCATTTACAGTTTTTCAATTTTTGCAATTGTTTAATGATAAAATGATCTGCGAAAAACCGCTTAACTGCAAATTTAAAATAAGCAACAATCTAAGTGCAATCTCTACCGGTTTTTTTTTACGAAAAGCTTGATTTTTTTTTATTTAAAAAAATTTCAAGTTTAACGACCCTGGGAAGCCAAGATAATTTTTTTTTTTTCATTTAATTCTCACGACTTTGTTAATTTAAGTGATCAGTTGATTTTTGGATATGTTATTCTTAAATATCTATAAATTATGGAAAAAAATTTTTGATTGTTATTGACTGCTGTTGTCTTTTGCAACAACAAAAAGTGATTTAGAAGTGAGAATTAGTATTGTGGCGGCCATTCGGATAGAGCTTCAAGGGAACCCCCAGCTCTGCAGCTTCATGATCGCAATCTAATTACACACGCTCAAAACTGCCTGCGGTTAAAAAATTATCAATATCTTGGCTTCCCTAAGTTGGAGAACAACTTTTGAGATAGCTCGAGCAGATGAATCGTTTGGCCTACTTTATCAAGCCTTTTGAGATTTCTTACTGTCAAAAAAAAGGACATTTCGAAAGATTGTTGTCCAACATGCATTTACGGCACGTTTCTATTGATACACCTCAACTTTGACTGGACTAACTTTTTCACTTGAAGACTTATACTTAACAATGAAGTGATTATCATAATAATGCTAATGATAATCGATAGTTTTCTCACAAAATTGTTATTTTCCGATTTATACTTCCAAGGTTTCTAAAGCAATTATTGCATAACAGTTAAATATTGTATACTATTTTAAGTGCAGCTGCTGTGACAAGACATACAAATATTTCAATGCACAAACAAGTATTTGTTATCAGCACCAAATCAGTAGTGAACATTTTGATTCGTACGCACTGTAAAATAGTGTGGGGGGAACGACTCTACGTCTATGTTGCCTTGGAGCTCGTAAACATAAATACGCAGCAAACCTACCTTTTCTTTTTTCCGTTCTATCAGTATCATACTGTGCCTGTACCTATTAAGCAAAACCATGGAGAATCAAGTTTTCCGTTATACCCTTGGTAAGG
Organism: Copidosoma floridanum; assembly: GCF_036245765.1. Taxonomy (NCBI): domain Eukaryota; kingdom Metazoa; phylum Arthropoda; class Insecta; order Hymenoptera; family Encyrtidae; genus Copidosoma; species Copidosoma floridanum. The sequence continues at coordinate 3,701,426 of NW_028321890.1, read as the reverse complement.
GCTTAATCTAGAATGTCTACGCAATGCTGAATGGTAACTCTGTGAACTTCAACAGTGATAATTCTTGCAAAGCGGCCAATCTAGGAGTAACTTTCCTTAGATTTAAAAGTCTTTGATAATAATATCAAAGGTAAATGAAGAGGAAACTTTGGGTCGAGCTGGCTTGTATAACAAGCGTCCTCAGCTCAAAATCCTCAAGGGGTCACTACGTTAATAGTAGTATAGGTTGGGTGCACCCGAGTAATCTCTAGCTGAAGGAAATAAGCGCCATTTTCTCTACATACGATGACCTTCTCTAGCTTTTACTTGCAGAAAGGCGCGTGTGTAAGAACAGCACTTGAGCAATAATCCAGGGCTTGGCTTAATCGCCTGGCTGCGAGGCAAAGTCTTTATAACCTCTCCAGAATTGTAAGCTTACTCGAACAATGGGAGAATGAATGGCCCGTTGGGAGCCCGGATCACTAGTTTGGGAAATAAAACAAAATTAACATAATTTTTTTAGTTTAATATTGTTTTTTTTTAACTCAGAAGTTCGTATATTTTAGCAAAGCAGATTTCCTATAGATTACTAAATATTTACTTATTATTAATTTTTAGAACGAAGTTCTTTATGTCGCGTTACTCGGGGGGCTGGAATTTTAAAACTGACAGATTTTTTTTTTTGGAAACGAAAGTGGTTTTACCCAAAGTCTCTGCCTTTCAAGTTTCCCCCCTTACCCCGTTTCCCCCACCGACTATTCTCTACACACTTCCCCTCTCACCACTATATATGTATATCTGTCAACCGTGCCGTGTTAATCTTCTGCACACCTTTACCCACAATTCCCCCTTACACTCCCAAGCAATTAATTTTCAAACCAATTACAATTTTATTTTCCCACAATAACTTTTATTTTACTTTGAATTTTTTCTTTTACAATTCTATAAAAAAGAAGAAAAAAAAAAAAAAAACATTTTCCAATAAGGAGATTTGAACCATCGACCTCCTGCACGTGAGTCCAGTACCTTACCCACTCTGCTACAAGCGCTGCCAACTATGGAAGATCCGTTTCTTGTACTTATCGTGCAGTTCGTAACTATAATATTCCATCTTTATATGCATTCACTGATACTACATTTAATTCATGATAAATTGTGTATTTGTGTTCAAAAAAAAAAAAAAAAATGCATTTGATGCATAAAATACCGACCGATTTTTATTAAACCTAAGGTTTTTTTTGGCATTACAGTAATACTAATAATTGCTGTTACAAATAAATAATTTTATAAACAAATTATTAAAATAAACATATACGATAGAGTTGCACAACGTATCAATGGTTTTTAAGATTTTGAATTCGACTAACTAATTGTGTTACAATGTCACATAATTATATAAATTGAAAAAAAAAAAAAGAGGGAATGAAAAAAAAAAATAAATATAAAAATAAGAAAGAAATTAAATAAAGGAAATACAAAAAAATGTAATAAAATGAAATATGAAAGAAAATAAAACAAGAAATGAAAAAAAAAAAAATATTAAAACAAGAAATAAAGAAAAAAATGAAAAAAAATGTAATAAAATAAAATATGAAAAACAAACAAAAAATAAAACAAGAAATAAAGAAAAAAAAAAAAAAAATGAAATAAAATAAAAAACAACAAACCAGGGGGGGATAAATGAATCATGGGACCCACGGTAAGAACGAAGTTCTTCAAACATGAGATGAGTATAGACATAATTTCTCAGGTAACAAGGGGGTCGCCAGACCCACAGGAAGAACGAAGCTCTGTAAACGTTAGTACTGCATTCATGTTGTTTACTAAAACAAACACTTGAAAAACGAATAAAAAAAAAAAAAAAAAAGTAGTTTACTACTCACGATGGTTGAACTTCGTGAGTACTGTATTTATGCACGACGTTCTCACGAAGTTCAACCATCGTGAGTAGTAAACTACTTTTTTTTTTTTTTTTTTTTTTTTTATTCGTTTTTCAAGTGTTTGTTTTAGTAAACAACATGAATGCAGTACTAACGTTTACAGAGCTTCGTTCTTCCTGTGGGTCTGGCGACCCCCTTGTTACCTGAGAAATTATGTCTATACTCATCTCATGTTTAAAGAAGTTCGTTATTACCGTGGGTCCCATGACCCATTTATCCCCCCTGGTTTGTTGTTTTTTTTAATTTTACTATGGATAAATAATTGCTTATGCACCTTACTAATTTTTGAAAAATTTTTAAGGATTAAAAAAAAAATTTTTTGAACTGTATAAAACCAATAATTGATTTTCAGTGCGTCTTATTCTTTCACAATATCACAACTCAAGGGACAATCACTGGCATGTATTACTCTCCTATTGAAGAAAGTGGTACTACAGAGTTGTTTTTCTTAACCTTATACATACAGATATATTTTGGGTATTATGTATGGACTAGGAAAATATGCAAAGTGGGAATTAAGCCTATGTGACATGTCAGTGTGACGTTAAAGATGTAGGCCAGCCTTCGTATTCTCTATATTGTATTGTACCGTAATGTATTTCTTATAAGTGTTTATTTACCAGAAATTTTAAACCATTATTACAAATTTACAAAACATTACAGTATTATTCGAAACTACGCATAATCCTATTGTCTGCCATGTAATTTCATAGAAGTATAACTACATTCTTGGGTACCCAAGCACCGACTGTCCCCTGTTTTTCTATGGCACTGTAAACATCTTGATAAATAACTCATTCACTATAAATTTACTTTATTTCTACCTATTCTTTGTAAATACTATACATAATGTAAGTAACAATGTCACTGTTGTGTGATGTTAGCATACCTGTACAATATCAAAAATTCAGAGTCAATATTTATTCCAGTTTAGATTATGGTATTTTGAAGCATTACGATAATTTATACTCCCTTTTATAGAAAGTACCTAGAACTGGTCAATATGTAAGAATCATTCTCACTTTTAATGTTCAGATGGCTATAGCTTTGTGGGAGCTTTGAGTCATCACCAATAATAATGATTCTATGCACTACGTCCATTTCATCCATTTCAAACTTAACAATAATTTTAAGGTAAAGAATATCATTTAAAAATTGTATTGATCTCTTTGATAATATTCTGTGGGTGATACTTTGAAGTCAAGTCGATAATACTCTAAAGGTACACTGCTTTATTAGAAATACTTTCCTTGCTTCTTTAATATCTAATAAATAGGGAAAATAATTACTACAACGATACTAGAGCTACCATTATCAAAGACCCTAGTATTTAGCGTGACTGGTGCGAGCGCATCTACATGACTTATTACTACGCAAGGAAATAAGTATAAGCAAGAGTGCTTAAAAATATCAGACTATTTAGAAGTAGTTCTACATAAGCATACTTTTTCTGATCTAGAGCTGTGTATCCAAGACGACCAAGAAATATATCATAATTCTTAAAAGTTTTTTGAGGTCTCGCGTAAAAGCACTTCTTTTTACAAACATGTAAGTAGGTTGATTAAAATACTTAAGAACGTTGTACCAATAACTAGTAAGAGAAGAATCTCTATTAGATCACATGGAGTTAAGCTATAATCTCGCATCAAAATCATACTCGTCTAGAGTGACGTAAAGAGATGCAAGTTTAAGGGTTCAGAAAAGAATCGACTGAAAAATTATGCTAGATAATACGTAAACTGCAAATCATCATACTGTTAAAAAACTTATTTATGATGTGTCTAAATAATTATTTTTCAATAGCTTGGTCATTTTATCTACCATGGTTGCTCTTCTATCTGAATAACACTGAAAAATAGTTCTATAATAAATTCAAATAAGACATTATTAATGAATAAAACTGTACTTAAAAGGTTTGATAAGATCAATAAATATAATTTGCTTCAAAATTAAACGTTGTGAGCAAATAAAACTCTTTAAAAAAAAAAAAATTAATCATAAGAATCTTAACCGATGTTTTTTACAGATAGAAAGATAGCTTGGGTCTTCAAATTTTTTTTTTTTTTTCTTTGTTTTCATCTTAAGATATTTAAATTTATTGGGTGAAAGAATGACATAAATTCGAATGCTTTTTTTCAGTAATTTTTAAGTCTTACGTTAATTATGAATTTAGAGAAAATGCTATTCCATAAGATAAATAATAAGATGGTATATTTGAACTAAAATAAATTTATTTTAAAGATTATAAAGTTTAATTTCAATACTATAAATGATTAATAGTATCATACAAAGTGATAAGCAAACCTTATAAAAATGTTTGTTTTTCAAAGATTAAGAATAAATTGTGTTCGGTTTATACTCATAAAGGTACATTTTAATTGAAACATTTAAATTATTTTTATATCTTCTTACGATTAATTTTCTTTATTTTTTTTGACAGTTTCTCTTTCTTGGACATCATGAGATAAAATTTACTATTTGCATATCAGATAGTGCATCAGACCATCATTCAAAGCTGCTCCACTTAAACAATGGATATCTTAGTCACTGACTCATTTCTATGGTAAATTTGATTAGACCATGAATCTAACAAGTATTTATGCAGGTGCTTCCTTTTAAACATAGGTTAATTTTTAGGACTTTTTTAATAATATCTGGAATTACAAAAAAAAAAGCAAAGCATAGGGGAAAAAGTTTTCTGGTAATTTTATCACTTTATCAGTTCTTACACTTGACTTTACTTTTAATTAAGATACAATGTCTTTCAAGTAAGCAGTGATGTATATTCAGTGTACTAACACCTTGATACTTCGTACTAGTGATACAATTTGATACTTCATTAACTCTGGGCCTAACATTTTCGAAGTTCATGGTAAAAGTGGTAAGAGGATGCAGGTCATATTATGGTGTACTACTTACCGAATTTTATTAAAAAACAAGTAATAGTAAAGTTTTAAATAAATACTCTTATGATTGAATAATTTATAAATAAACTGTGTAGGACTGTTCTATAAGTATATTTCAAGTAACACATCGTCGTAATGGTTTTTAAGGCCTCTTATTTCAAATTTGATAAACAAATCATCTTAAAATGTTAAATAATTATATAATTAATTTATCAAATTCATTAATACATGATGAAAAAAAAATCTATATACACATCTATAGAGTTGCACATAATTTTCGTGGTGTTTAAGGGTACTTATTTTAAATTTCATAAGCAAATAATGGCAAAATGTCATTAAATAACTAAATAAGTAATTCATTTATTGATATGTATATACATACATCTGAACTTCTGCGTGAATTAGAGTTAATTCTAAGTGAACTAAGCTTACTTTTAGCCTACATTGATAATTACACGAGTAATGTTGTTATTTTGTCTACTCAATTTGTTAGTGGAGGGTTGTCGTGCGTAGCGTGCCAGGGCGCGTCAGCTCCACTAGTATATACACATATATATAATTCTGTGTGAATTTTATTTCAAATAGTTTTTGAATGCCCGTTTAAAGTTTTTTTGGCTCTTACATGGTGGCCCTATCTGTCATCAATTATGAACTACGGCCGCAACAGGCTTCTTAAGACATTACTTTCCTATCTGATAGTTGTCTTTGTGAGGAGAAGTAATTTTGAGTGCTACGTAGAAAATACGTGTATTTAATCCTGAGGTTAATTTTTCTCGTGTTGCAACGTGTCAATGATGTGAATGTTAATATTTTGTGATAGTGATTTTCTGTAGTTGCAAAGTGCGTTTTAATATTAAGTTTGTACGTGTTATTTATAATTACGTCAATAATTTTAGAATCTATTTGTTTTTTAAACTTGGTTTAAATGAGTTAAGGCCCTTGGAGTCAATATTAAGAAAGTCAAAGGAATTAATGGAAAAACAATTGACTAAATCTTGTCATGATGTAAAACAAAGTTTTAATCCTCTCAAAGTACATAAATGTGCCACAGTACAAACGAGTGCATATTTCGCCACCCCAAATTGATGACAGACGGCGCCAACATGTGAGAGCTAAAAAAAACCTCAAACGGGCATTCAAAAACTATTTGAAATAAAATTCACAAAGAATTATATATATGTGTACATACTAATGGGGCTGACGCTCCCCTGCGTGCTCAGCGCGACAACCTCCCACTAACAGATTGCGTACACAAAATAACAACATTACTTGTGTGATTATCAATGCAGGCTGAGAATGAGTTCACAACAGCAGAGAACGTGACTCACACAGGAGCTTATAAAACAGATGATAACATGAATATTAATGTTTTAATATAATTTTGAAATAATATCAGAAGGTCTTTAACCACACGAATTAAAATTAAAAATAAATGCTATAGTAATGTTAATACAAAATTTAATTATATCATACAGCCACAGAAAATTAAACGTTGCTTTATCAAGAATTAAGAATCCAAAAAGAATTTTTATTCAAATTGAATCTGAAAATAAATCAGAAATTAAAAATATTGTTGAGCAAGAAATTTTTTAGCAATTAAGAAATATGGAACTTCAAAAATCGTTACATTTAAACAGACATAAGTTAATTCATAGAAACCATGAATGAAAAATATGTGGAAACTGAGGAAAGGGTTTTAGAAGAACAGACGTTAAGATATCTTGATGTTATGTAACAAACTTAATCTTGAGTTTTTGAATTATGAATAGTCTTTTCACTTTACTCAAGACAGTAGGACTAAATAATTATAAAGAGGAAAGATTATTGTAGTATCAAATAAAATATCTTGTTTAATCATTGCTTTAATAGTTGCTTTAATTTGTTATCATATAGACTTAAAGTAGGTAAAAATATTCCTCCTCGTTAACGAGAATGGAATTCTTGTTATTTAGAAATCTTTGCACAAATTATGCACAACAAAATTTGCAACCTTTGTATTTTAAGATACTACTGTTTCAATTCAGTAACAAAAACTTGGCTGAATTTGAAAAAAGTCAAAATAATTTAACAATAGGTTGACAACCATATTGTCTTCTCAGGCCTCTGAGTGTTTTTTTCTGAAACTAGTTTTAAATCCCACTAATGGAGCAGATTCTTTTAAAATCTTACAAACAGTTGACAGAATGCTTTAATGTACATTTATTAACGCTGCTATTGTTGAAGGTTTAGTAAAGTACGATCTCAAAATTTATAATATTTTTGAAGAAGCATGTAACGTTACGCTGCCATGACAATTGAGAAATTTTTTGCGTGGTTGCTAATGTCTGAAAATGTTTCAGGCAAAAGTAATAGAAAAATTTGGCAGTTGTTTTATCAAATAATTTATAAATGATAAGAAAGTAATGCTTTACTAGAGCTAAATAACATTTTTAAATGAATAGAGAACTCGAAAAAATTACCAGAAAAGCCTTTGGCTGACAAAACGTTTTTAAATCGTCATTAAATATTCAAAAAGAAAAAATACATAGATGAGATTATTTCTAAGAAAGAAGTGGAAAGTGGCTTGAGAGGGCTAGAAAAAATATTTGACCGTTGCTCAGACAATGTGTTTAGAAATTTTGAATAGGCTAAGGTCAATTTGTAAAGTATAGAAAAAGCTTAGAGGGTGGGGATCAAGAAAATATTTTCACTCAAAATTAAATCATAACCAACATATTTTCACCTCATTTAGGGATGCAACTGAAAGTAGTTTGTGGTAGTTGTTTAAAAGGGCGAGGGAAGCTTATTGGGTTAATAACTATAGGATTATATAATAGTAAGGGAAGCTGAGGTAAAGCTTAACGAGAATTTTACCCAATAAAAGTAAAGGAAAACTTGATAGCATCTCTTCTTATTAAGAGAAACGGCTATGGGTGGAGTGGTGAGAAGCCAAGGGGTGCTTTTTAAAATCTAGTTGTGGGTGTCAGGGGGGTTTGAGAGAAGGGGTTTTATAGGAATTTAACTTTATAAAAATGAGGTAGACACCAGGTCAACGAAGGAAGGTGGCAGGGGGGTTGCACGGAATGGCCCTCCAAAATCAGTACCTAATTTAGTCAAGTGTTGGAAAAAATAAATCAAAATATAACAAATTAAAATAATGTTATAAGAAACCATTGTCCAAAATTGTATTTAATAAATCTTATATAGAAAAAAAGAAAATTTTAACTCCTTACAAGAGGGAACTAAGGAAGAGCTATAAAAGCGTGGGCAGACAATGAGGGGGTCCAAGCAAAAGTAAGTAACAAATTATGGGTGGTTAGGGGAGCTAAGGGGGCTAAGAAATCCGTGGAAAGAGAATGAGGAGAGGTTAGCAGACACAACAGCAAATTTGAAGCGAGGCCAGGGGAGCTGAGGTGGATTAATCGAAAATTTTGTTAGGTTTGTTTTATATTGAAACAAAAACAATTTTGCTTTGATTTGAGGTAGGACCAGGGAGTGCTGAGGGGAAAGAAGTGTAAAGAGGGCTAAAAGGTTGTTGAATAATGACAACAAGGTGGGCTGCAGGGGGGATTAAACATGGGTGAGGGGTACCAAGGAGGGATGTGGACAGACCAGCCAAAATAACTAAATTATATTTGAAGATAGATTTGTACGTACATGTTACCAGTAAAGAATTTTCTCTAACTTATGTTAATATTTGTATTATTTTACTTCTTAGGTTAACATGTTATTGCAGTTTGCTTGTATAAAAAATTTTTTAATAAAATAATATGTATTTATTTATTTGTGTTGGTTGATGTCAAGGTCTATAGAGGTTAGTAAGCGTAAGCTAGAGCTCACAAAACAAGTAGTGGGTGGTCGAAGATTGAGAAAAATTCTGTGATGTCAGTAAAGGGTATTCTGAGGGGGGCACTGGGGGCTATGGCGTTGCTGTGGTAGTGATGGTGGGGTGTTGTGGAGGGTTTGTTTGTAATATTTAATGGAATTAGTCACATAATGTAGGTATGTCTATGTTTATCCTTATATTATAAAATTGTTATGGTAATGCTCTCCACACTATGTCTTATCAAGATTTTTACTACCTCCTTCTAGTACAATAAGTAAAATCTATAGATTTTTCTATTATTACAACTAAATAAAAATTTTCGTTTTTTTTTCTTTGTGGATACTGCTCGCTTCTTCTGACTGCCATCAAAGATTTTTCGCAAACTTCACTTTTCCCATTTGACATTTAAAACTTCAACCACCACTATGATACTCCACAGCAACGTTAGTAAAAATTCGATGAATTTATTTGTTAGTGTTTATCAACAACACTAGTAAATATTTTCTACCTCAATTACTGCAACGCATTTAATACTATTGCTGTCTTCCTGCTTCGAATGGTTCTATTATTTTTTAACTGCCCACGGCAAACAACTTGATTTCTCATTGACTCACAAAAACTCTTAACCACGTATGCTTTAGCTCATTGCAACCTTAAAAATAACTCGTACCTAAGCACAAGCAAGGTATCTCACGGAATTTTTCAAAATTATTTAATATGTATATATATATGAAAGTAAAATTTACATAGTCACACATTTTCACATTGCCATAGCTTTTTTTTCGTTAAAAAGTATGTGCATATATATATTTGTCTTTCAACTATTACACATTACGTTGATTACTGGATTAAGCTATTATGTTTTATGGACCTTACTTGTGCTCTTTTCATGCAAAAATAACAAATTTGATTAAAAATTATGATATAAAAATAAGCACAATTAGAAAAAAAGAGATCTACTTTGATTGGGGCTTTATCTTATCACCCAAAATTTTAGATAATTAAGAATACGTGTTAGCAGTATACAAGGGGGCTATAACCTCTACTGGTATTTATACGTTTATCTATTTCTGTCTTTTTTCTCATGTTTTCTTGTCATTTTTTTCTCTTAGCAAATTAGTAACTTTAAAAAAAACTTTACCTTAGCACGAGTTTCTAAATTATTCTTCTAAACTTAGCCGCACTACGTAACAAGTGATGAACAAGCATATAATATTGGCACCAGTATAAATATTATACGTATCTACCCCAGTACGACCACTGGACCTATGGAAACGTACAAATCCATAGCTGAGGGACCTTTCTATGATTACTTTTAAGGAGAAGCAAGCCCTATAATCACTGTACGTTTATAGGTTGACAAAATACTTTTTCGTATCTCAAGGTTTTTTTAAATAATATTTTAAATGTGTTTATAATTTTTTCATAATTTTTTAAATGCTTACTACGCTATTAATACAAAAAAAGTATTTGTTACATAAGCACCATTTAACTTAAGCTAACTTACGATTTTTCGGGCTGCAAATGAACTCTAGTGGTGGTAGCGCTCCTGTGACAAAAAATACAATTTTTTCCTTTAGAGCAGAAAATAAACTTTTCATTATATTCTACAGAAAAATATTTCCCAAGCACTTTTACAACAAGTAACTAGTACTTGATGTCAACAACTCCGGCCACTCACCAGAGTTTATTACTACTTATACAAACAACTGTTTTTTCCGTGCATAACTATTTTTCTTTTGGACACATAGTAATAAATGGAAACAAAGTGGGACCATGGGCACATAACAGTTCTTAGTTGCTTTGACACGAAAAACGTTGTTCACGATTAGAACAAAATGTACAGAAACTTGTTTTCTAACATATGAGTTGTTTTTTGCACTTATGGTAGTAAATATACTGTTCTTTATCTTATTCATATAAACTTAAGATACTTGTACTTAGTTCTAAAATTAGACATATTAAAAATAAAAGCTTAGTGTCCATACCACTAACATTTTTTTTTGCTTCATTATACAATCTGTATTTTTTTTCTTACAATATTCTACTATAAAATCAACTACAACATTTGTTTCAAAGACAATTTTTTACAATCCAGAATATTTAAAAACTTTTTATGAATTTTCCATGAAGCTTTCCTTTCACAATTATTACCTAATAAAAAACTTTGGCGAAAAAATTAAAAAATAAAAGAAAAAGAGCAGTAAGACAAAGTAAGAGAAAAAATAATAAGAAGAACCAAAAAAAGACAACGATTACCATTACACGTAGTTACGAAAATTAAAAGCTTATTGAAAATAAGGTTTTTTTGGAAACACTTTTGGCGTGCTTATGCTGTGCAAATAAAAAATAAAAAAAATTGTAACGTTCGATAATTATGCGTGTTAAATCAAGTGGTTATTAAAAATATAGCCTGTTTACATTGTTTATAAATTTAAACTAGGAGTGGAGATTTCGGGAAAAAGTACTTTTTCCAAAATAAAATAGTTGTTCATTGGTAATAGAGCTAAGACATTCAGGTTTTGTACATAAAGCTTTTCGCAAATTATTTACGATAATATATAATATCACTATCTCATACAAAGTACTACAAAAAATTATTTTGTTGACCCATAAACGTAAAGTGATTACAAGGTTCACGGCTTTAGTGACTATGTTAGAAAATTTAAGTTTTAGTTACTTGTATGCATCTTCTTGAGGGCGATCATTTAAAGGTTTCTCAGCTTTTGCCCCGTATGTTGCCTTAGGTCCAGCGACCGTTCTGCAGCAGATACGTATGATATATATACTATGATATGTATACAACATTATCTATTTGTTCATTAAGTAAGAACGTTATAAAGTTGCCCTTAGGTGGTGTTTGTTTAAATAAACGATTAACTGAGTGAGAAAAATGCCAAAAAAAGATTAGTAAAGGACAGAATAATACAAATATATGAATACCACACTAGGAGTTAGCCCCGTACTGACTCCAAGCACCAATCCTTTATTATCTAAAATGTTAGGTGATAAAATAAGGCCCCAATCAAAGTACATCTTTTTTTTCTAACTCTGCTTGCTTCTATTTGATAATTTTCAATTAAATTCGTTGTTTTTTCATTGAAAACCCGAAGCAAGATCCAAGAAGTATCAAGTGATAATCGTAATGTGTTATAGTTAAAAGACAAATATAGCTATTAACTTATGAAAAAATAGTAATTTATTCATTTTATTTGCATGTACATTAAATAACCTAATTTCTGAGGATCCCGCCATTTTTAATAAGCGATGGTTTTTTAAAAAAAGTAAATAAAATGTAGAAGAAGACAGGAAAATATGTCAAATGTTATGCTTCAAAAATCAACGAAAACTTATTGTTAAAGGAAACAAATTAAAAAAGACAACAACAAAATAGTAGCCGTTCTTTACGGCCTACAAGTGAATCTACTTAAGTGTGACAGCCTGAAGAAGATGCAACTGAATATACGAGTAGAGTATTAAAAAATATTAGAATAGTAGCATTAGTTGAATATTGCTATGCATGTTGGTAATAACAACTACTTATTATATATTTAATTATAGTTATGAATTTTTGATTGAGTGCTATTCAGAAAATCTTACATAACGACTGCATAGACAAATTTCAGAAACAACAGAAAAGTATTGAATAAAATAATCCAAAAATACCATCAACACCTGAAAATATATATGACTGATATAATTGCTTCATTTCTACTGGAAATTTTCATAAACAATTATTTGACCTTTATGGACCAAGTGTGATCTCCACGGTATCTGTATACAGTTGTAAGATAATGCAGAGATTCAGAAAAGGTGTGGCTCACTGAGTAAAGAAGATGATGATAATGTAATAAAATAATAATCTTTGCATGTATTAAAAACTAATACAGCGAATATCAAGCATTAAAAAAAAAAGGAAATAAGAATGATCTTATTATAAAAACTTAAGGTAACCAAAAAAAACTGTAGTTTTGCTTTTCCTGCTTTGACCAAAAGTTCTATATTATCATTATAACCAATGATACGATAAACTCTCAACATACACACGTAAGCAAGTAAAGCAAATTCTATATTTGTATCGCACATACAAAAAACATCAAGAATAACGAAAAACAATGATGTAATACATGATGATGTACAGCATCAAATGACACTACGGAGCATTTAATTTTTACAATTCAGGTCATAAAATTGAAATAAAATAGAATGATCAATATAATAAATAACAAAATAATACAACTGGTATTAAAAAATGTTTATGAAGAACAATAAAAAATCATGATCTATTGAGATCTTGGAGTCTTGCACTGACTCTAACTCAAATACGATATAAAACAGCTATGCAAGATACAATAGGATGGCTTCCTGTTATATCAACAATTGAATGTGTGCTACAAATTTTTTCATTACAAAATTAAAGAAAAATAACGTGGAGTAAAGAGATTGCACACTTTTTAAAATATCACTTTAGATAATAGCTATGATTTTTTATTAAGTTTCCTCCAAAATATGTTCAATGACTACTGCATAATTAAATATTACTTAGAATACAAATACATAAGTAATATACTTTAAACATATCATCAAAACACTTTTAAAAAAACGTGAATAATGTTATCAGTTTATTTCAGATGGAGATTGTCATTTACAACATTGCTTGTGTACCTAGAAGAGTCAAATTTGATCCCTAGTTTATTAGCAAGCATTAAGAACTTATTGAAACCTACAGTGCAAGAGAATGCACGAATTTTCGGTAGCTCGAATGGTAGTGCGACTCTCTACTTGACAGTATGTGCTGTGTTTAATCCACACCTAAAAAGAATATTTTTCTCATTCTTACTTTTTTTTTCAAAATTTCTTGAAATAAAAGTAAACATTAATTTCCAATGTTAAGTACGTTTGCTATTAACAAAAAAGACATGAGTGGTTCTCAAAGTTTTTACTAAAAGGTGCCACTATCTATGCTTTAAAAGCGATCTATACAGCGTTGGCCACGATGGTCAAAAATTTGCTGCTGACCGCATTCATCAGAGCGCTTCTTTATCAGTGCGTCACTGCCAGCCAAGCTATGAACTATCACTGATGTATATATATGACTTATATATACCAGTGCCTATTACCTGACGACTCGGGACTCAGGGCGCTTACTGGCCACTCTGTGAATTAATAAGATGTTAATTAATAGCACAAGTGCCTATCACCCGGTGACCCGAGGCGCTTACTGGCCAGTCTATGAGTTAATAAAATCTTAAATAATAAAACTGCCTATGACCCGATGACTTGGAGCGCTTACTGGCAACTCCAATGAATAGTAAAATCCCAAATAATAACACAAACGCCTATCACCCAAGGCGCTTACTGACCACTCTATAAATTAATAGAACGTTGATTAATAACACAAGTGCCTATCACCAAATGACCCGAGGCGCTTATTGGCCACTTTATAAATTAATAAAATGTTTATTAAAAAATATTATACAGCGGTTCATAGAGTACTTAGTCGTAGAATAACTTTTAATACCAGCATTCTATTTTCTATCTTATTAAATTCATACAAAAAGTAATTTGCTTCAAAGTAAGCCTTTTCTATAATGAAAAATACTTTGAAATTTGCAATGTTTTAATAAAATAAAGTAAGATTAAAAAAAGCCATTTCTTTCCCATAGTTAGTTGCATGTTGCATTATGTAGATGTCAGAATCTAAAATGTAATTAGATTTCGAATTTGTTAGAAAATTCTATTGGAATAAGAACTGTAGTACAGTATGAAGTTTTTTAAGATACAAAATAGTGTAATCTATGTTATGATGCAGCAAGCATTAATATCTATATAATGTGTAATATCACGTTATTAATGGTTATGTAGAAATAAAAACTTAATTGCAATTCTGTAAGAGAAGTATTTTATTACATAACTAGAAAATACATAACACTGTATATCCATAAGTGCAATTATTATAAATGTTACAAATCTGTAGAATAAGCAACATTCAGAGCTATTTATTTACTCCTACTTTTATATTAATTAATATTGTTAAAAACGAAAGAACTAAAGTCACAAAGTGTTCTTGGAAATTATATTAATGGCAGAACTGACACTCACGACATCTAAGCGTGCGTTCAAAAGCTATTCTATCACGAACTAAATAACGCGGCAAATACAAACATTAAATGAATTATACATGAACTTTATTTACATCTCCCCACCCAAGAGTACAAAACTGTACAGAGTAAGTACGGTACTTACACCTTAACTATTTTCTGACACTGGTACAAGTTTTGTACTGTGGAAAAGATTGGACTCTGGCTTTTTATGTCCTGTATTTATTTTATATATTGAATTTGATGACTTTTCTATGATTTCAAAAGGACCTATTTTCAATTTATTAAGTTTTTTCCTATTGAATTGGTTCCCGTTTTCAACACACACAAAATCTCCAACTTTGAATTCAAATTGTTTTCTATTTTTATCAAATTGTTGTTTATTATTATTATATGATTCTTTTAATGAATTATTTTCTGTAGCCTTTTCACATTGTTTTAATTCTTTTGGCAAAATATCAACGTTTTTTCCTTCTAATAAATATTTTGGGGAATATCCTGTTACTGTATGTTCCGTTTCATTATATTTTTGAGTAGATTTATGAGCAATCGTTGTCCAGCTTAATTTTTAATTTTATTTTTTATTTATTTTGCTTCAAATTTTATTAACTATTGTTTAATTTAATCTTTCAATTAAACCATTAGAAAAGGGCACATTTACAGCAGTGAATATTATATTATATATATTATAGGGATATTTTTGCCTGTTAAAATTTGCCTGAGAATTTATTCCTGGGTATCGGTCAGCTAAAATCATTCCAATCTTATTATGATCCAGTAGTGATTTATTAACTAGCTTTATAAAATCGGGTGTACTTTGCGATTTTTACGTTAAAATATAGGCAAATCTTGAGAAATGGTCCACTAAATGATGCAAATAAGTTCTTAGTTGAACGTGAACCACCAAATCCTTCTATAGTGTCTATTTATGCTATTTCAAATAGGTAAGTAGCTAGTCCTAAGTGAGACGTTAAACCAAATTGAAATTTGATTCTTGATTTGTTTTTTATACAAGTTTCACAGTTGTTACAGATTTCTTAAATATTGTTATTTAAATTTTTTGCATAATAAAAAGGTACACTTTTTTTTTATTTGTTGTACTCCTAAATAACAATAACCATTATGTATTTTCAGTATAAAATTTTTGCTAAGGTCTTCAGATAGAAAGATTTTTTCCTTTTTTCCAATTTTTTTATAGTATATTGTATTTTTATGTATAATACTATTTTTGTCTTGTTTTAAATCTTGGTTGTTTTTTTGATCATTTCTTATATCCTTAAGTTCAATAAAATTCACAATTTTCAATATATATTTTGGATTATCTGACGGTTGCAATAGAGTATTTCTGCTCAAACTATCTGCTTCTAAATTATTTTTTCCTGGGGAGTTTATCACTTCGACATTAAATTGAGACAAATAATATGCAAGATCTCCAAACTCTTTATCAGTCCTAGCCTTTATGTTCATTTTCTCCTAAGGTTTATGGTCTGAGTAAACTGTCAACTTTTTCCCTATAAGCCAATGTTGCCAATATTTGACTGCCTCTTTTGTTGCTAGGCACTCCAGATAGATAGCCTTTTTCCGTTTTTGTGGATCATTCAATTTTTTAGAAAAATATGCACATGGCTTTTCCTCGCCATTCTGTTGTAACTGTTTTAATACTGCTCCTACACCTTGTTTACTGGCATAAGTATAAATTCTGATTGGAAGGTCTGGATCAAATGTTGTCAAGATTGGTTTCTTGCCAAGTAGTTCTTTTATTGCTTCAGATGATTTTTGACAGCTATCTGATCAATAAAAAGTTTGACCTTTTCTTAACAAATTCTGTAATGGATCTAATGTAATTGAAATATTTGGCACATATTTACCATAAAAATTAATTTTACCAAGAAATTGTCTTACGTTTTTTGGTGTCTTAGGGATTGAGAACTCTTTTATTGCAATTAAATTATCCTTTAGCGGGGATGTAGTATTATTTTTTATTATATGACCTAAATATTTAATGGAGTCTTGTGCAAAATTATAATTGGAAAATTTGAATTCGAATCCTTTTATTGATATTGCTTCCAACAACGATTTTAAATGTTCAATATGATCTGCAAATGTCTCCGAGAAATCCAATATGTCATCTATGTAATTAAAAGTGGAGTCAATAAGTTTATGTTTTCGTATGATACTACTCAATATCCTCTGAAATATAGCAGGGGAAGTCTTCAATCCAAAAGGTAAACAGGTCAAATGATAGTGCCCTTGTTAGGTAACAAATGCTGTTTTCGTTCGATCTTCTGTTTTTAATGGAATGGACCAAAGTGCTGAATTTATATCTAGCGTTGCGAAAAACCCGCTTTTCTTGTTTTTACGATCAAATCTTTAATAAGTGGGAAAGTTTGAGATTGTGGTACCACTTTTTTATTTAAGTTGCGAAAATCTATACAGAGCCTTGACTTCTTACCTTCATTTTTTTAAAATGCTAGTGTTACTAGAGCGGCAAAAGGACTTAAGACTCCTCTATTATATTGTTTTCTAATAATTTTGCGATTTGTTGTTCTATTTTTTTCATATCTTCAATACTGCATCCATACAGTCTTTTACTACAATATTTATCTATTAATAAATCTATATGTGCCTCATATCCTTGTAATGTGCCTATATCAAATTTATCTTAAGCAAACAGAGAGTTAAAAGAACTTATCAAGTCTTAATTCTGTGATTGTCTTTCTGTATTTAAGTGATTTATGAATATGTCAAAGTTTTTGACCACTATATTCTTATTCAAGTTTATTTTAAACAAACTATTATTTTTTATTTCAGTTTTCTCAATGAATTTTTTATTTTTATTCCTTATCTCACCTGTAAATTCAGAAATTATTTATGTATTATAGTCATTTTGATAATTACCTGCTAAGCCAGGAATTTTTTTTTAATCGTTTATTTCTTTTTTATGATTTTCAATTTTTAAGTTTTAAGTAATGTTTGGACGTTCATTTTGTGTTAAGTGAAATGCTTTTATACCGTCTGAGCCAATTAAGAAATCATAACTCAAATTTTATTTATCTATAACAAAAGCAGTCATACTCTGTTCAATATCAAAAATTTTTATTTTTATTGTAACTATTCCAATTGATTTTTTAACGCCATTAATTATTTTTAAACCTGGATTATTTTCAATATTAAAATTTGAGTTTTTTTTTTTTTAATGACAGTAACTTAGAATTAATTAAAGATACATTAGAACCTGAATCATAAATTTCCAAGGTTTCTAGAGTATCATTAAATAACAATTTAATTTTAATTAATGGCGGAACTATCAGTTTTTTGGTTTGGTTTCTTTTAATTCGGCTTCTAACTCAAAATTATTCACACTTCTTATGTGATTTTCTTTTGTCTTTCATTATTTTTATTATTAAACCAACATAAAGATTCTGGATGATAGCGAGATCCCCTGTTTTCTTTTTCACAAATTTGACAAGGTTGTAACTCATTTTTTATGTTTTTCTCTTTTTACTTATTTTCACTATTTTCTATTTTCTTTTCTGGAATCTTTTGTTAGTTTTTATCAAATGTTTCAAGCCTCTAAGGCTATTAAACAAATCTTCAGTTTCTTTTTAACAGTATCTATCAATTTTATCTGCTATGAAACTTGGTAGACCTATAACTATTAGATCAATCAATGTGGTTTTGTTCATAAATTTATTTATTTCAAGCAATAATTTTTCTTTTCTCAATGCATAATCTAGTAAGTGCCCTGCCTGTATTTAAATAACATTGCATACCTGACCAGTGTCCAACCTTTATCCACATAAGTCTCACAAAACAGTTTCCTCCACATTTCCCATTCCGAGTTTATGGTATATTTTAAGAACTATATTTTATAGAACTATACCAGTCCATGCATGAATCACTCAAAAAAAGTTTAAAAATTTTGATTTTCTTTAAATCTTCCGTAATCTCAAAATGCATACATTCTGCCTCAAAATTATTTATCCAGTGTAAGATATTGGATGTTTTAGCACTGAATTTATCTAAAACAAATTTTTACTGCTAAGTTTGTTAGGTTTTGAGGTTTAGATACACCTATCTTATTTTCAGCAAAACTATCCAATATTCTAGACAAAGCCTCTCTGGTGATTCCATAAGAAGGACCTGATTTATGATCTTCTACTATAGATTCCACCAGTAAATATCCTCTGAACTGCCTATTGCCATCCTGATCCATACATGTATCCTTTACCTCCGGTGACATAGAAATCCATACTTGTCTTTTTTCATGTCTCTTTTGTAATGTTGTCTTCACTGTCTGATATGCCTGAGATTTAAATATTGTCTCATGCAAATTTGTCAGTTGAAACTTCTCCAGAATTGTAAAAATATGTTTGTCATCATTTGTAATTGAGGTTATACAAATTATACTGCTTTTCGGATTTTCAGCAGGTTTTACCTTAAATTCAAACTTTAATTTCTCAATAGTTTTAATAGCTATGCAAATGTTGTTTTATAAAGTGTAATATTACGTTATTAATGGTTATGTAAAAATAAAAACTTGATTGCGTTTCTGTAGAAGAAGTATTTTATTACATAACTATAAAATACACAACACTGTAGTTCCATGAGTGCAATTATTAAAAATGTTACAAATCTGTGAAAGAAACAACATTTAGAGCTATTAATTTACTCCTACTTTTATATTAATTATTATTGTTAAAAACGAAAGAACAAAAGTCACAACGTGTTCTTGGAAATTATATTAATGGCAGAACTGACACTCACGACATCTAAGCGTGCGTTCAAAAAATTATTCTATCATGAACTAAATTACGCGGCAAATACAAACATTAAATGAATCATATATGAACTTTATTTACATCTATACACTTTAAGCGAATGTTACAGGTAAAATAATTGTTTTTAAATATACGAAATGGTTGCAAACATTTAAAAATGGAATGCAAAGCAAGTCTGACCCTACGTAATGCATTCTGATTGAAGCTGAGTATAACTATATTGATGGGTAAGTCATCACTGGCTATGGAGTCCTATAATAACATATTTTTTTTATACATTTATGACACATTATTAAATGTATGTTCTTGGTAACGTAGTCTACAAACTAAAGCATACCAATTTAAGCTTCGCGGTTTATTTGTTTAAAAGAATTATTTGTTATTTGAATGTAACTAGTAATTTTATTTATTTTAAATCTTTCTTCAGTTAATCATCTTATTTTTTTATAATAGCAAATCATTTATGATTTCATTCATCAGTAAAATTGATTCTTCAATAACTTTATACTTGAGAGTTTTTCCATTGCAAAATTCATGATCTTTAAAAGTTTTTATTAAAATATCTCAACATAAGAGATTGACTGTTCACTATCAATAAAACTAAAATATAATTAATCATTAGAAGTATTAAAAATTAAAAAAAAACATTTAAGTAAATTAAAATTTTTTTTGAAGCAGGGACAAATATCATAGCAAAAAAAATATATTTTTATTAAAGTCTTTCAATTAAATCCAGAAAACTGACTTTTTTCGCACATACGTCTGATTGCGTTTGCTTACACTTACATGCAAGGTAAGAATTTTTATTGCTTATTACAATATCTTTAAATAAATTGAATTTTCAGTCTTAGGACTAGGTTATCTGATACTAACGTGTCACAAAACTGAAAAAAAAAAATTTAGGCCAAAGTCTCCGAAAACCAGTTAAGGTAAATCTGAAATATGATGAATTGTATACAGATACACATATACATTCACACACATCTGCAAATATTTATGAAAACTATTATTATCACAAGATTTTCTTTACAAAATTCAAAAGAATTTTTTCAGTTGATAAAATCAAAACTATGTAATTGAATAAAAATTTGTCTTTCTCGTGATAATAGGAATCTAGATATAAAATTAGGCTGAGGTGCATCAAAGTCAGTTACGGAAGTCATAAAAGTAAGTATTGTTTTTGGTAAGAGGACAAAATCTAGCATTCAGATATTAGTGAGAGCGCGGTTCTTGAAGATATTTCTGAGCAGGTTGAAATAGATCGACGAAACGTCCATACAATATACGTGTTACAATATAACATATAAAATGCGGAAATGGGGACGTTTTATCTAATGTACTGCAGTGCTATACAGTATACACGAGAGACTATATACTCGGTAAGGAATTGTAAGCGATAGTTCATGGAAAATCGGCCGATTTATCGCGATCATACGTGTTGCACGTCCCAGTCATCTTATACGTGTTTATATGTATACATGTATGTAAGGAAAGGTGCATAAAGTATTAAGTATGTATAAATAGACAACCTTACCTTTAAAAAAACAAGAATAAACACTGTATCTCGAAAGAGAAGCAAAATTGGCTTAAAATAACAACTTTCACGGTTTTCTGAAGATAAGCTACATGATTGAGGTGCACTTATATAGAGGTTTTGGACTATGCACAAACATAACCACAATTATTACCTTTTTCGACTGTATCTTTAAAAGAACGGGTAAAGAAGATTTTCTTTTCTGTGCCATACTTGAAAAATTAAAATGGACGTTAAAAAACCTTCAAAAAATTTTTGTCACAACACAACTTCTTCAAATTCGAGAACCAATCATATCTCAAAAGGGAAGCCAGATAGGCCCGAAATAGTTCGACGTATAGAAAATAATCATTAAGGTGCAAAAAATATATGTTACGTGGATTTATACGAATAATCGTAATAATTTTTAAAAGAATAAGTCATACCTCAAAGACACAGCTACAACCAGCATATTCTAGCTAGACATTAATTTACTTTTTATTCTCTGATTAATCATGTATTATAAGAACAATTGTTACGCAACCAAAACCTATATTCCTATTATTAACTTTGTTATTAGTATAAATTAGTTATAAGTATAAGTAAATTTTAATACTAAATAACAAATAATTATAGAAAACGAATTAAAAGAAAAATTATAACTTTACAACGGAAAATAGCTATATGTCTACTGTATTCCTTAATCTTAATTAGATAAGTAAAATGGATTATTTTATGATTATTATTGTCTAAATAAAACAAAGTTTTTATTTGTTGAATACAATGATTCCAACAAAAATTTATTGTACATAATAATGCACGAATCAAATGCACAAACAGTTATTTCTAATAGAAGGAATTTATGTCCCGTGTAACTAGACAAAAGTACCTTTTTCCGGGGTATTGTAGTAAAAATTTTTGTTTTGTTCTGCATTACGTGACCAACAATTCGTTTACGTATCAATACATGTATCATAGTAATCATAGAAATATTTAAAATGCGTTAATGACATTGTTAGAATATAAGTAAATTTAAGGACGTTTGGTAGAGCTGGAGTTTTCCAGTAAACTTTTCTGAAATTTTGACCAGACGTTCTTATTATTGTTGCAATAAACCAGTCAAAATTTTAAAAGATTCGTATGTTCTGTTTTCAAGATATTAAATTTAAAAGCTCAGTCATTTTAACACGGTCGCTGACGGGAAAACTGATTAAAACTCAGTTTTAAGCAAATTGGCCCAGTGAATTTCGCCAATTTTCTTATATGTAACAGATAATGTTATGAGTTTAATGCATACCAAGTTTCGCAACGATCATCCGATTCGTTAATGTATAAAAAAATTAATATAAGTTCGATAGAAACGCAACGGCAACGTCACAAGTGGCGGAAAATTAAAAATGCTCTGGGACGTCAATCAGTAAATGATGCATGTTATAAATGGTTTAGTGTATAAATAACCGTCACTAACACAACCAAAGCAAGATGCCTTATATTGGATATTAAATGTTTATTATAATAAATTCAAGTATATTATAGAAGATATATTTTAAGTATCTATTTTCTGTGGCTTATTTATTTTTAACATGGTAGCAGAGGTCTGTAATTTGAGTTGCCTGCTTCGTTTTTTTTTTAGTTTTCGCGTATCTATTCGGAGGCACGTAACAATCACTCGTAAGTAAGGCTAGAATTAAAAATGGATAAGAAATATGTAAAGTATAGAAAAAATTAGTAAAAAATGTGTGCAGTGATATGTTCCACAAGTTTTTCAGTGCAAAATTTATTAATATGCAAAAGGATTAAAAAGTCTTATGAAAAAGGAGGTTCAGAGCGTATTTAGTGAAAAGAAGAGTAAAGGCGATGTTCGAGTATAGGTAAACAGAAAATATACAAGGAAGTGAAAGAACTCAACACATCGACAGCAAGAAAATCTTAAAAGAGATAAACAGTGCAAATTTTTAGTTAAAAAAAGGAGACAGTGACTTAGTTAGAAAAAATTTTTTTTTAATTTTAAAAAACGTGCTGTGTATAATAAAAGTAGTCGAAATCGAAAAGGAAAAAGGCAAGATGGTGGATAATAATAAATTTATATTAACAATTTTTT
This sequence comes from Copidosoma floridanum, assembly GCF_036245765.1. NCBI lineage: Eukaryota > Metazoa > Arthropoda > Insecta > Hymenoptera > Encyrtidae > Copidosoma > Copidosoma floridanum. Next base: position 3,678,300 of record NW_028321890.1, on the reverse strand, counting down.
TTGGTAGTAATTATATTCAGTGAAAAAAGAGAATATCGATGTATTTGAAGTTGAGAAAATGTGAAGATGTAGTTAATCAAGAAATGAGAAATTAAAAAAAAAAACAGAATTAGCATCAGAAAGAGATTTGAAAGAGATGAATGACATATGTAGTGCATTAACTGTAAATCAATATAAATAACTACATAATAAAACAAGCTCCTATAAGACTTTAAAAAAATTAGATAAGTTATACTCAAGAGAATTAACAGCATTGCAGATATTTTCAAGAAAAACATTACATAAAATCAAGTTTAGTAATTTTGAAAAATCTAGTAATTTTTTTAGTGAATATGAAAGAAAAAAAAAAAAATTAAAATAAAAAATGCTGCAGCAACGGTCAATAAAAAGGAAAAGAAGTTAGTTATTTATTAAAAACATTACTTCCCACTTTGAAACATATTGATGATTTAATAACGTTTTGAAAGAAGAGGAAAAAACAGTTGAACATGTTAAAAATGAAAGATCAAACATACAAAAATAAACACAGTAGTGGAAATTTAAGTGTGCTTTAAGTGGAAAAAAAAGAAAAATTATTATAAGTGTGGTAAACCAGGACATTTTTAAAGTCAATGTTATAATAACAACTACAATCAACGACAAAACATATTTAATGTATTATGGACTGGGAATCCAAATGTTATAAACAGAGGAAAAAGTAATCCATAGCGAGAAGATGGTCGATGTTGGTTCAGCAACCAACAACAGAAAAACTCTCACAACAACAACTGCAAGGGGGCACTTCTACTATCTAGAATTTATAATACACGCTTTACATTTATACTTATATTCTTTTATTTATTATATTTTCTTATAATAAAAAAATCCGTCTAATAGACAATTCAATTTTTTGTGTACATACATATATTTCATTTTATAAAAAATTCCTATTTTCAAATTCAAATTTGAACGCCGCGCGCGGGGAATGTGCGTCTAGTACGTTAAGAAAACGCTAGAGCACGGGAAAACCTGCTACTCAAAAGGAAATAACGTTAGCATAAAAGGCACCATTGCGCAATGCTAAGGCAGTTCATCTTCCAGCGAGCCTGGGACGCGGTAAATCCGTTGCTCACCCAGACCTGGAACTTTCCCGTGCACCGGTACAATACCGCGACGAGCACGAAGGGATAGAAAGAGACGAAGTACGAAGGCCGATAGCTGAAAAGTAAGTGTGTACACCACCAACAAGGTAACACTTCCACTAACCGGTACCTACTTGGACTTTCGGTGCTCGACCGCTCTAAGCGTGGAGACGACGCATCCCCAAGTAGTCGAGGCACTAGGGTTAGCGACCACGTTCTTAGGCGAAGTTCCTGGGTTGATGACTTGAGCAGTGCTCAAAACACCCAAGGGCCCTGAGAACGACCTAACCTTACGTGACTTGGTCGGATAGGTAGTTACCTAACACTAACTTTCCGCGGTTGTAATAAAATTTTGCATTAGTCTAACCTAACGTGTTCAAGCAGAGATACTAAAGAGGAAAAATTCAAATTGTCATTTTTGTAAAATTTTCTATTAAAAAAGGCGGATAAATTTTAAGTGAATTGTCGTGTATATTATATATTGTTTTTTATTATTAACGTAAAAAGTTGCGATCACTCAACTAAAATTAATACATGTAAAAATTTAAGATATCATTTCCTTAGAATCATATGATTTAATAAATATAAGATAATTAAAAATAAATTGATTGTACTTATTTAAGCAAACCTTCCCCTTCACAAAAGATTGCGAGTTCCTTTCTATAGTTTAAGATAAAAACTAGAAAAATAGCTGTTAGGATTTAAAATCGTTTAATATACTGAGAATATTATCTGAACCTCAAAAAGGGATAGGAATAAAATAAAAAAGATAATAGATTAGAAAAATATTGAATAAGTTGAAAAAGATATTAAATTATTAAATTTATTAAATTAAGGAAATATTTAGGAGAACTCAATAAAGTAATAATCAATAAACAATTGCTGTATATGGTGCAGGAATTAATTGATTATTCAACAGATAAATTTTGGAACTTGATGGTAAATATTTTTAAGTATTGTATATAATCGGCAATTTGAGCAATTTCGCTCTTTTACACAGGGCCACGAACCCGCCCTCCGACATATAAACACAATCATTGTTTGTATGTTGGTTCCTAATCTTAGAGTTTCCTCGGTACAGATAATATTCTTAGCCGATTGTTACCACCACAAATTAACCGGGGTTATACTCAAAGAAAGGGAAGTCGTACAACAGAGGCCATGGCAGAGCACAGGGTGGTCGTGGTAGATATGAACAGTGGCAGAATCAACATTGACAACAACATTATCATAACATACAAGATAACATGGCCAATTATAGTAGAAGTGATAACGAAAATCAAAGTACTAATATTTTATACAATTTTTGATAACAATGGAAGTACTAATAAGAATCGAAATTTGGCAATTGCAAAGCGAATAATTCTAGTAATAAAATTGAATGAATTTTGGATAGTGGTTGTACTGATCATATTATTAATAACTTAAATTATTTTTCTGAATACATAAATCTTCAAAATCCAGTCAATGATGAAATAGGTGATAGAAAAATTTTGAAAGCTATAAAAATAGAAAATATAAATTAATTATTAAAACTAAATAATAAGATTAAAAAATTTTATATAAAAACGTTTAGTATGTTGAAAAATGAGTGTTGGTAAAATAATAAATTATAATTAAATTATTATGGAAAATAATACTGCAATGGTATTTAAAAAAGAAGATAAATTGCTTACAACAGCATGTAAAATAAATGATATATACAAGGTTTTTAGCATAAAAGATAAAAAACTGGCTAACGATGTAACATATAATATGAGTAAAAAAAATATAGAATGCTAGTCCATATTAATTTTGATTATTTGAATATTTTGTGTGAAAAAAAGTTAGTTAAAGGTCTGGCAAATAATTAAGACAATGATTATTTAAACAAAATGCATAATATTTATTTTCATAACGATGGACGAAGAGCAAATGATATCTTAGAAAACTTACGTATGGATTTAAATGGGCCTCATAGAGATAGTTATAATGAAAATAAATCTTTTTAAATTATTGTTGACCATTACAGTAAAATTGATAAAGCTTACAGAATGAAGTTTGAGAATAAAACTTATGATTGCTGGGTAGATTTTTAAAATAAATTAGAACACTTGACAGGGAAAAGAGTAAATAAGTTGAGATGTGACAATGGGAAAGAATTCTTAAACAAAAGTATTTATAAGTCTTTAAAACAGAAAGGTATTACAATAGATCCATACCTTTTATATTTGCATAAGTTAAACGAAACTGAAAAAAGATACAATCGATTAGTAATGGATATAGCAAGGTGTCTTTTATGTGACGCAAAATTAGATACAAAACTTTGGCCAGAAGTAGTTGAAACCGCAGTTTACTTAAAAAACAAAGCCTTAGCAAATACTTTTAAAAGGAAAACTCCATATGGAGTTATGATGGAATTTAAGCCAAACTTAAATAATATAAAATTGTATGGAAGTAAAATATTTGTAAAAGAGTCAGAGGCTAAGCAAAATAATAAATGGAATAAGAAAGCAGGAGTAGAAATATTAGTAGGGTATGAAAGTGTTGGTTATAGAGTACTCATTACCAATAAAATTGTAATTGATAGACATTTGATATTGTAGAGGAAAATGTTAAATTAGTAGGTTTTAATGGTTAAGGAAATGAAAATTTTGATTGTAAAAAAAATTCTAATAATATTGGTACCGATAAGAATTTGGTTTTAGATAAAAGTATTAAAACTGTGAAGAGTAATGGAACTACAAATAAAAATAATAGTACAAAAAGAAGGTCCAGTGGAACGCGTGTAGAACCAGAAAGGTATAAGCCAGAAAATTATTCACATGTATTGACGTTAATTATGTTAAAGCAAACACTTTACAAATATATAATGCAGTAATAAGCGACGAAGAGTGTGTAAATTAGAAAGAAGCTGTGGACAAGGCAATTAACTGCATTATCAAAAATAAGACTTATGAATCAGTAGATGGACCAGAAAATGAAAAAAGTATTGATTTAAAATGGGTGTATACCAAGACATCAGACAATATAAGCTAGAATAGAATATAAGCTAGATTAGTTGTAAGAGTTTTTTAACAAAAATAAAAAATTGACGTCATGTATTCACCTGTAGCAAAAACAGACACTCTCAAAATTGTATTGACTTGTTGTTTGCAAAATAATATTATTCAGCTTTTTTGAATGGGAATGTAAAATCTGAAGAGTACGTTAAACAACCAGAAAGTTTTAATGATGGAACAGGCGAAGTATGCAGGTTAAAAAAGCATTATATGGTTTGAGAAAGAGTCCTAGAGCGTAGTATGAGTGCTTGGATACATATTTGAAAAATCCGAATTTCACAAGAAGTAAGAATTATTATCGTTTGTATTATATATATGATGGATTTAGTTAAAATTATGTAATTAGTTTTGTGGATGATTTATTAATATGTAGTCAAAGTCAAAATGAAATTAATAAAACTAAAACGGTATTAACGAATAAATTAAAGATAAAAGACATAGGTGATGTTAATACTTATTTTGGTATAAATATTGAATACGATCATAAAAGTAGTGTAATAATATTAGATCAGTAAAGATATATAAAATCCCTAGCAGAAAAGTATGATGTAATAAAAGAAAAATTATGTGAGACTCCGATGGAGCAAAAATTTAAATCAGAGCCCGCACGGTCATCATTTGAATTGAAAAACTACAGAAATTTGATAGGAGCACTTCATACATAAGCTCAGGAACAAAACCTAATATTATTTATAGCGTAAACTATTTAAGGGGATTTTAAAATTGTTTATATTAAGCTCATAATAAGTATGCAATAAGAATTTGAAAATATTTGTATTTAACAAAAGATATTTAGTAAACGTATGACAGCAATTTCAAAGTAGATATCTTAACTTATTCTGTGGATTCAGTTTGGGCAGGTGATGCAGTTTATAGAAAATCAACTTATGATTATGTTATAGAGCTGTTTTGTAATGTCATGTATTGAAAATCTAAGAAATAAGGAAGTGTAAGAAAATATTCGACACTAGCTAAGTATGTAGCGTTATCTGAAAGCGTAAGTGAAATCTTATGAACAAGAGAAATATTAAAAGGTTTCTTAATTTTTTTTTTAATCCATGTAATATTTTTAAAGATATTTTTGGTGCGATAAGTATTGCTAAATTTGCTAATTATATGAAAAAATTGAAATATATCGAAACACATTTTCACTTTGTAAAGAAGAATTGTTCAAACGGTATAGTAAATATTCTTAAAGTAAACTCAGAAGATAATAAAGTATACATTTTTACTTAGGCATTAAGGAGAATTAGATTTGTTATGATTAGAAAGGATTTAAGATTGACTTTCAATGAAAACATGATTAATAATAATTTATAACATGATAGGATTTCAAATTTAAGGAGGCGTGTTAGAATATAAGTAAATTTAAAATAACGCGCGTGAAGCTGGAATGCTAGGCATTGAACACGCGTAGGAGCTCTCGATTCGCGTGATTGATATATGTTTGATGAAGACGCCCTGGTAGCACAGTTAATGCAATTCTTATGTAATTCGTACGCAAAGTTACGTTTAGTAAATAAATTGCATAAGACGATGCTCGGTCTGCTTCCACAGAATTACATGAATCTTCTGCTAGGTACAGGGTACAAGGCACTTGCCAAAGAAGTGCACAAGATTTGCATTAAGGTGGTTCTTCACGATGGTGCCGTATCAAAGCGACACGGGACCCTGTGGTTTTCTAATTTTCGATTAGCGTATTATTTGCAACATAAAATATGTTGTACTGGCACTTGACTGTAATATCATTGCATTTACATACAAATAAACAAGCTAATAAAGTCAGAGTAAGAGTTATGAAAAAAATTTTTTTTGACGCAAGGTTCTGAAAATGGCATGTACACTCCTACTCAAGCAGACGTTGCCACCGATTTCTGCATGATCGATAATTGATTACATTTACGATTAAATATTGTATACTATTTCCCTGATTAGTCCATACTTTTGTTATATTATAAAAAAGCTGAAAAGTTCTTCTTTCACTACAAACTTTTTCTATTACGATCTTAAGTCTACTTTACGAGATATAACATGATATCATAGTATGGAAAAGTAACCTACATAAGAATACATGTTAAAAGTGAATTTTTTGACTGACTTGTTTTCAAAAATTTGCCTGATCAAGGGACTTAAAATTTTAAGAGAAGATGTCTTATAACTTTAATAACAATCCCTCCAAGTTTCTCTGTAAGTTTAAGTAAATGGGTTAGGTGAAGAACCACCTTAAGTTACTTGCATTCATTTAGGTCACTTGAATACACTCGCAAATGCATCAGACGTGAAGTCACAAGAAGTGCACACAGACGCATGTGCACGACATTTGCGCAAGAAGTGCGTCAGACTTGCATAAAGTTGTTTGCATTAATTTTTCCAGTTTGGTGCACTTACAAGTCAAATCTGCTGTTCAAATAAAATATTTGTACTTTTTTTTTAATCGAACAAAACTTTTTGTATACAGAAAAGTAATATTACTTATGTCTGTGATAATTGTGGCTTTGCGTGTCAAATACAAGAACTATTTTGTAGGCTGAAGATAACCTTTTCAAATAACAGGTTTCCAAAACTCTATGAAACCCAAAAAAATAAAAATTTGTAAGTCCTGTGTATGATTATTTTTATAACCGAATAATTTACTTAGCATAGTCAAAATACAAAATAACCTTCAACTTGTTACGATTGACGAATACAATTTCAAGATTTAAATCCTGACATGCATACTCGCTTAAGGTTATTTGCCAAGAAATACTAACCATTTGTTTTTAAAAATTTTAAAGCCCAGTTGAAGTTTGTATATTATTGAAGTATAGAAAAAAAAATCACTGGCAAATAAAATGTCTTACTTGATAAAAACTGGAAAATGAATTTTCAAAGTACTTGACACATCCATAAAATATTATCAATATTTTTTTGCAATGAATTATCTTTCACACGTAACAAAGGGCAACTTATAGAGTGCAACTTACTTAGTGTACGTCTTGCACACGTTCCCCTTAGTACTTCTTGTAGACATTTGATGCACTTGTGAGTGTGTTAAAGTACTATACATTAGTGCAAGTAACTGAACATATGTCTGACGAACTTCTTGCGCAAGCGCCGTAAGCACGTGCCTCTGTGCACTTATTTTGTACGTCTGATGCACTTGCAAGTGCACTAAAATAAAAAAATTAATGCTAACAGCTTTATGCAAGTCTGACGCACTTCTTGCGCAAGTGTCGTGCGTACGTGCCCCTTTGCACTTCTTGTGCACGTTTGATGCACTTGCAAATGTATTAAATTACAATAAATTAATACAAGCATCTAAACACACGTCTGCCGTACTTCTTGCGCAAACGTTGTGCCAACGTACCTCTGGGTACTTTTTGTTCACGTCTAATGCACTTATAATTGCAATAAAATGAAAAAATTAATTTAAGCAACTTTATGGAAGTCTGACGCACCTCTTGCGCAAGTGTCGTGCACATGCGTCTCTGTGCACTTCTTGTGCACGTCTGATGCACTTGCGAGTACGTTAAAGTGAAAAAATCAATGCAAGTTACTTTATGCAAATCTTGTGCACTTTTTGTACAAGCATCTTGTGCCTGAATATTGCAGCAGATTAATGTAAATCTGTGAAAGCAGACCGAGCATCGTCTTATGCAATTTACTTATGCGTGTATATTCAGTGTATAGATAACCGTTGCTAAGGTAAAATACCTTATGTTGGGTACGAAATGTTAGTTATAATAAATTCAAGTATATTATAGAAAATATTTTTGAAGTATCTTTTTTCTCAGATTCATTTATTTTTAACATACATGTAACATAAGCATACGTATTGGATGCACGCGCGTGCTTTAATTTGTAGTTATAATAAAACTTTTACTATTTTAATATTGGATTCTTAAAGACCTATTGAAATTAGGTGTGATTTATTTTTTTTAATTTCTATTAAACCTAGTTTAATAACATTTAAGTTGGAAGTTTTACTTCGGCTGGGAGTCCCAAGACCTACACCTGGTTTTAATAAGATCTTAATTATCTGTCTTGAAGGAAGATAAAGCTGATTAACTTATGTTTTATCCGTATTTTCTTGATTTAATTTTAGTAAATTGTTGGAAGCCTTACGGTTTGAAGAATATTAAATTATTTAGTATTATTTACATACCTAGACCTACCTAGGCTTTTATAGAGATATTGTCAAGATCTTACTTCTACATACTTTTTTTTTTATTAGGATGATAAATTTATTTCAAACCAGTTAAGTATAATCAATCATACTAAGGTCAAGAGCGTTGTACACAAATTTGCATTTTGAGTCTTACTTATTTTGAAATTCATTGACATAAACGTTTTACTCAACATGCTTTATATATTTTGCACAGTGGTTCAAGTTAAGAAGCAATTTAACGTTACTTTCGCATCTATTCGTTTTCTCTAGTTATTTTATTATGTTCATGAATTATCACAGAACAGTGTTTCACTTTACATAAAAGTTTGTAAGTAACATATTACAAAAATGAAAACCCTATTTTAAGATTAATTGAGCTGTGATGAATTCTTTAGATAGTTTACAAACTGGACAAGCTAGTATTGATTTTCTTAATTCGTAAAAACTAGGTAAGTAAAGATTATTTATAAATTTTTTCAAAAGGTTCCTTAAATTACAAGGCTAATTATGAAGCTTAATGGTCATTAGATCAAAAAATAGTCATTTATTAGATTTACAAAATAATACTTAAAGAACTAATTGTCCATACAATTTTTATCTAAGATTTGTTAACGTTAATTTTAGTCCTTAAAATCTTTAATATACATTTTGTTAAGTTTGTTACAGAATTTCTGCCTGTAAAACTTTTAATAATGTAATTTTTTTCATAGAATAATTGACACAGGAATTTTTGCTGGAACTTTTCAGGAATAGAATTTTTGTCCATGACTCCTTGATTGCAAAACAAATTTCGGGCAATGTTATCCACTGCTTATTAACTATGTCTCTGTCCTATGATGTACTATTCAACTTTATTTTTCTCGTATGTACTGCTTCCTCTTTATCTAGTTATCACTAACTGATTCTTTACTGTATTCTGAATATCTTACTTATCACTTTTACTGTATCTCTTGAACCTTGCTTTATTTCCCGCTCTTGACCTACTTTTTCTACTATCTTATACAGTACTGTTCTGCTGTATTATGCCATCTTACTGCATTAATTCGCACGCCCCTTCCTTTCGCATGAAAAATATCTAATGCTCCTAAAAGTCGTATATTTGTTATAGGTTTTAAGAAATGAGTTGCTTATGCAATGACCCAATTCTCAGTTCCTTCAAGATGTGTTGTGAGCTTCGCCATATCTCTCCTCTTTTACGCCCACACATACTATCAAACAATACTTTATAGACATCCTCCATCCTTTTGGCTCATAGTCTACGGCACCGAGAAAACACATTAAATACTGTATTAAAAACACTGTACTATAAATATATGATAATTATATGTTATATTGTAGGACTTCATTGTCAGCAATGCCTTGCCCATGAATATTGTTATACACAACTCTAACGAGAATGCATTACGTAGGGGTAGTGTTCACATATATTTTGTATATCTGTAAACATTGATTGCACCTGCAATATTTATTTATGGTTTTTATGTGTTAATGTATTCTGCATAATAACACAAATAACACTATTTCATACCTTGAAAAACCCCGTACCGTATTAAATTTTTTGTTTAAACAGAATTGCTTAGTAAATTTTTAATGAAATTACATTTTGGATTCTTATATCTAGATAATGTAACATTTAATTAACCATTAGAAATCAATGATCTTTTCTTATATCACTCTACTTTATCAAAATATTACAAATTATTAAATATTTATCGTCTTAGAAAAAGCCTGTCACTTTTTGTATGGATTAAATAAGAAAGAAAATAGAACACTAGAATCAAAAATTATTTATAAACTAAGTAATTTATTGAACTATTGCTTAATCATTTTAAAAAACATTAATTTCGTATTACCATAACAGTAATAGTTAGTTTTAAAGATATATCAAAACCTTATGAGGTGATTTAAATCCATATTTAACGTAGTAGCTATACATAACCACAAATTTTAGATATTCAGTGTAGGTGCTTACCACTAATGATTTTTGGTGATTTTTGAAGAAAACATGTTGTTTTTAAACTTATTTTCTTTGTAAGTTATAACAGTCTTAGAAGGTTAGGAAGGGACAGCGCCGGAGTTCAGGTTCGATGTCCATGTCACTTGCAGCTCAAGTCGAGGGATATTCATCCATGTCAGACACATAGCATCTGGCTGTAATTCTTTTACGGACGTTAGTTTACTCCTGGTGATCAAAAGGCATACGATGATACTAGGAAAGGGGTCTATGGTTCGTATGTACACGACCACTGCCACTGTGCGATGGCTGGCGTCAGAATAGACATGGGTCATAGGAATTCTAGTTGATATAGCAAAGAATAGTGATTCTGGAGATGCCCTGCAGATGGGTCAGGAATGCCGTTACGAGTTTGTCCTAATTGAGTCGAGGGTGCTAGAGATCTTGGATGATTACCTTCGCAACCAGAATGACAGGGGAAATCTTGCCATAAGGGTAGAAGAAATGGATGAGAGTGGCGAGCATAGTCCACTTTATCTGCTGCGGCTTAGGAGTAGGTAGTCCTGTCAGCGAGCTTGGCACGAAGTGGAACCCAATTGGTGATCTTTTTCATCTTACACCAAGCTTGCTGACAAGGCCACCCACGTGGAGCTGCCACCAAGTTGACTTAAGAGGAATACCCAGGGAAATATCCAGCAGTGGCTCTGGCACGTTAGCAATCCAGTATCTAAGTGGGAAGCCTCTAGCCTGTAGTAAACCAATCAGTTAATCGCGATGACGTCAGGCTATTTCTACATCATCAACATTAGAAAGGATGTCATCAGCATAGCGATTTCCTTAGACGATTGTAAGATGTAGCGGCCATTGGCTACTCAACGATGATTAACGAAGCTGGCCTCGCTATTCGCGTCATCTGGTGACTGGTGCATGGAGTGGAGCACATCTTTCTACTGCCAGTAGCACTGCATCAAAGCAATAAGTTGGTCGTGCCATGTCTGGATGCCGTGCCAGCAATGGTGAGCTGTCCAACTAGGCTTTTAGCATTAAGAATCGGCTGCAGCGGCCCATGTAGTGAAGCTCACGACAAGCGGGGCAGACAACTTTGACTTCATGAATAGTCAAAATCCAGTGAATGCAATTGCTATATGTATGCGGAGCATGCAAGACCTTCATCGAAGTCAGCAGTTATCCACAGTTTCTCAGAAAACTAGATAGTTTGGTGAACGTGGGCATTTTTCTAGGTGCCGAAGAAACTGCTTCGAATTTCTCGAGCTCGTATTCCCATGCCCTGCGAGTGAATGGGTCTATGACAGATGATGCGAAGGATTCTAGCCATGCATCCAAGCTCTCAACGGGCTGCTTTAGTACTCGTAGTTAGACCTGGTGCTTTTCCAGCATGTTGAGCTGGCCCTGTAGACTCGTGGCAGACTCTTCGAAAAGTGGCTTGATCGTCCCTTGCAGTATTACGTGATCCTGCACAAGGAGACAGCGATGCTTGAACCATGAAGTGAGGAGATTCCAGGCCATCGAGCAAATGAACCAAAAAGTAATTTTGAACTCTTTTTTCTATATTATTGACACTTCATCCTAACTTGTTACATTAGGTTGTCATATTTTTTTTCTGATTGCATTTCCTAGATGCTTTTAATACTACACAAATCCAAAGACAATCCAAAAGTTCTATACCATGTGTTGTCATTTTTTTAAGGAGTAAAATTGCAGTGAAAGTTACGTATGCTATAAATATTCCATAGAAAAATATTTTCCAAGACATTACTAAAACATTACTAAATAATTTTTTTCTCACTATACTGTGCTAAAAAAAAAAACTTTTGTTTCATGTGTTTGGAGGTTAATAAATGCTCGACTCAATACTAACTTCAATAGATCTTTCAGAATCTCATATTAAAATAGTAAAAATAATAATATTATAAAGCATTTGAGCACGCACGAGCATAGAATACATATACCTTAACATACTAATAATGTTATGATTCACGCATTCTAAGTACTTCCATATTTGTTATAATATATGTACAACATGAACAAATTGTTGGCCATGTAATGCAGAATGAACAAAAATTTTTTGTATACTGCGCCGATAAAAGGTACTCTTATCTCAATGCACGGAACACAAAATTCCTTCTATTTAAAATAATTATTCGTGCAAAATTTCTGTTGGAGTCTTTGTATCCGACAAATGAAAATTTTTTTAAATTTTGGCTACCATAAAAAAAAAATAATCTACTATATCTTATTCAGATTAAGGAGAACAGAAGACATGTAGCTATTTCCTATTGAATAATTTTAATTTTTCATGTCATTTGTTTTTTATCATAACTTATAATTCAATATTGAAATTCACCCTTGCTTAACTAACTTCTACTGATCTAAAAAAATTAATAAAATAAACATAGGTTTTGGTTACGTGACACTTTTTCTTATAATGTATCATAGAAAACGGAAAATAAATCAATTTATACGTAGGATATAAAGGTTGTAGCTTTGCCTCTGTCGTGTGACATATTTTTGCATCTCAGTAATTATTTTCTATAGGTGGAATTATTTCTGGCCTATCTGGCTTCCTTTTTGAGATACGACTATTTTTCTAATTTTTAGAAGATTTTGTTGATATTAGTATTAATTTTCCAAGCATGCTATGCTAAATAAAAAATTTTTTTTAACTAGTTCTTTTCAAGATACAGTCAAAAAATCAAACGATCATGTAGTACCCCTTTAGATAACCCGTAAATATAGTTGATTCGGATCTATCTAGCTTCCATTACGAGATGTGACTGTTTTTTTAATTTTAAGAGGATATGTTGTGACAAAATGATTTTAAAGATTTAGTAAATGTACATATCAATTTTTCATACACGGTTTACAAAATGAGAATATTTTGTACTCGTTCTTTTTAACTGTCCAAACACAACACTGTCCAAATGTTGGTCCAAGTTGAGGTTATGTTTGTGGATAGTCCGATCCCTCTATATTCGTACACTTTGATAATGTAGATCACTTTTAGGAAACCCGTAGAAATTGCTATTTTCAGCCAATTTTTTTTCCTTTTTGGAATACAGCGTTTTTGCTTGTTTCCAATAGTTAAGTGGTCGTATTACACATATTAAATATTTTACGTACTTCTTTTTACAAACATGTATACATATGAAAAGACAGATAGGAAAAAAGAACAACTTTTACTGTGTTTTAATTTTTTTCAAAGACTTCAAAGAGACCAAGTGATGTTTTGTGTCATTACCTTAGCTGTAACACAGGCCTAGTTTAGCCCATATTACAGCCAAGTTACAATTTCCACCATACAGCGTAGGGATACCGACTATTGACACAGTGGCGCAGTGGTAGAGTTGCAGTCTCATCGATCTGGAAAGTTAAGCAGAGTTGGCCGCGGTTGGTAGTTGGATGGGCGACCACTCGGCTGATATTCCCTTTGCTTGCGCTGGTAATTTTTCGAATCGATTGATTGTCTCTTTATCGTTACGACAACGTGAACGGGAGTTGTGCAGAAGTTCAGGCCTAGACTATAGACTAGGCCATACACGTGTGTTTGGAACTTAGGAAATATACCAGCTGTTCTGGGATGGAGTTTTTCAGAGTTGTTTCCCCACCCACAGGACTGTTTATCCTGATGAATCTGGAACGGACTCCCCTTACATCCTAACCATCCACATCCATCCCTAGTTTCTAAAGTGCTAAGTGTCTAGAGAAGGATGTAGTGCCCTGTGATATGAAAAAAGGTATATCTACTTTACATATAGAGAATGACAGAATTTTTATCATATGTATACATAGTTAGAGTAATTGCGGCGCACTATTGTGCGCATGTGAGAGGGAGGGAGAGAGAGGAGGGGAGACAGACAAACAGATCCACTGCCTGTGGCGCAGTTAGCGCTGGTGTACGTACAGATAATATACATATATACATGTGTGCACGGCAGCGTTTGCTTGCTCGTTTCATGAGTTAACTGCTCACGTAAGGCATGCCTCAAGAAGTTTTACTCTCAAAAAGAATGAGAGTGAAAATCGAGTAGAAGAAGTAAATGTACATGGAAAGACTTAGTAATTATAACGTTACAACTGTCCATGTAAATACGCGTGTGTATTTAAATGTGATTTTGTAGGATGATAAAAATGTGTCTGTGATGCCAATTTATAGCTATCATTGGAATTTCTCATGGTATTTTTACAGTATCTTTAACAATTTGCATCACGCCAAGAATAAGTAAAGTTTATGTATACATACACACACACACACACATACATGTTTACCTAACGAGAACTGAGTTATGTACAAGCTAGTTCATACGACAGGAGTAGGAGAAAGAAAGAAATGGAAAAAATAATAAGCCGAAAGTTACTCAGTCATTATGTGGAAAAATCTTGGAGCAGTACTCTGAGAAGACTGCTTTACAAGCTTATGAGAGGGAAAGATGGCGTACGTGTGCGTCATCGTAACATCGTGCAACCCTTTTATGTCCACCAGGTTATGGAAATCCATAAGAGACATCATCTGCGGCACACCTAGAGACTCTGCAGTCATAAGAGACTTGAAAGAAAAGTAGAGAGAGCCGTGCGTGATGTATAAATCAGATTGTTAGAGAAGAAAACGTTTGGATCAGGCAACAAAGCTCAGTGAGCCCAACCTCCAAAATCATGGGTAAGCTAATACATCTGGAACGATTAAGAGATGTCACACGGCTTCTCTTAGGTGTATCGTAATGTAGTGAGAACTCAAGATGTCATGTTGTCTAAGTCTTGGCAGTCAGCAAGGAGTCGTCTGTCCGTTGTGGTAGTGCGTAATTTTGCATGTATTAGAAGTATAGTGCGGTCCAAGTCTTGGTAGCCTACGTGGAGGTGTCTGTTCGTTGCCGTCGGATGTTGTAAAGTATGTATGTATGTGTCTGTATGCGTGCGCGCGTACGTGTGTGTGTTTATTCATAGTTTCATCCTAGTCATAGCAGATTGGCTGTCATGGTCGATAGTTGGCTGTGGTAGAACTTTGTGTAGGCAAAAGCGATAAAGTGCTATTTGGGCTCTTGTTATCAAATTGACGTGTAAGATATTTTGTGGTCAAAAGTCTTACATGATAGCCAGGTATTCTCACGTTCAGAGTTAATTGTTACTACACTTGTAACCTTAGATTAGACTATATTCTGGATTTTGTGCGTGAAGATTCATGTGTGTCTATTAATGCGGTGGCAAGTGTTAAGTATAGGTGTGTGTAAATGTGAGTCTTGAGATTAAGTTTAAGTACGTTTTTATAAGTTTTTGTATAGGTTACGTATGGCCAGGTAGAAATATAGATATAACGTTTACATATTGTATCGGTATCTTACAAGTTGTATGTTCATGCATATGTATTGCATAATTACATGGAGTAAAAAAAAATTCCTTTTTTTTTATAACGCAGCATTAAATAATACTCATTACTTACTACGCATTGCAGGTGTACCAGAGAGAATATTTAAGTGATGCATAGTGGTGTTTGTTCAATAAATAATTAGCATATTTGCACCCTCATTGCATTGTAACTAATCACTACATATTATATTTCAACATGGGATTCTAATAAGAAATTAGCCATGGCCTTAAGAGTCTCCAGATCTAGTTTAAGTAGCAGTAAATATACGGAGTAAGGACTAAACAGTCTTGTTTGTTTGATTTGTAGACAAGATTTTTTCTAGCTTCGTTATAATTATCGCAGTGCCACTCTCTATAAAAACTGTAACTACTGTTAACAGACTAAGAAGTGGATCATATTTCGATAAAATGCTGTCTATTTAAGTAAAATGTTGTAGACACAAAGATCTGTAAATGTAGTTAGGACATCGAAACAGCTGACCACATTTTTTGGAACTATGAGTCTAGATTGCTGACTGTAAGCATATTGTATTATAACTCTCTGAGTAGCGAAGAGATTTTTCTAGCGCAAAGCAAGTGTACTTGTACATTAGTGGGTATAGTCAGTCAAAGGCTAGCTGCCCAGCAGAGTGGTCATATCTGTGCAATTACCAAGAGTTGAATAAACATAATATACTAAAGTTCTCTCGTTTTAATTGTAGATACCCTACATTCTGGAGCAGTATAGGTGATCTGAAGAGAGCAGTGGTCAAAACCAGGGCTGACTTTCCACATTGGTGACCCCAACGTGATGTCAACCCCTGCACACTGCTGCCCAGTGAGGACTGTTAGACGACTCTCTACGGGGGCTGATTTCCCGCTTTTTTGTTGGCTTTTTGTTGCTGTCCTAGCTGCTAGCCGCTTCTCCACGCTCAACGTCTTGCTGTGGCTGCAGCTGCAGGAACATGTTTTCCTTCTGCCAGTGAGCCTGCTGCACTGTCAACTTATCACCAAGGCTGCTGCACCTAGGGGTGTTGTCATTCTATTGAATCTTCTACGAGGCAATTTGGCTTGGTAGTTCGTCTCGCCTTATAGCTTTTATTGAGGCATGTGTGTTGCACGTGGTGGTAAACAGTGTCAGTGCGCATCTTCTGAGAAGTGAAAATTTTTCTTTAGCTTTTCAAAAAGCATTAAAACGACGTCTCTTTATTATTGACATTTGTTAAGTGAATTTTATAACTTCGCGTGATTTGAAATAGCGTGACGCTTAGGTCAGTTCGTAGAGCTATTGATTCTCCACCAAGTTGTTTGCCTGGAGTGTCGTTTTTCACGTGGCCAGCGCGTGCTCATTTTTTTTTCTCGTGCAAAATATAGTAGCACAATGCGTAAGATATTTTGTATGCTTCTTCCTTAAACATTTTGTTTAAAGAAAAAGTCTTTTAATAAATGTGTCAATTTCAGTTAATATTTTTAGAAGCGATTTTAAGCATTTTAAAATTATTTTTTATTTTTAACAAGAAATTTTATCACGTCTTAAAAAAAATTTTTATTCTACATACAGTTTAAGCGATTTTTATGGTTTTGTACTGCATCTGCGAATGCAAACTAATTGAAATCTTGTAAAGTTTCACATATCAATGGATCCAGGAAGGCAAAAAGGATTTGTTGTGACTGAATGCCTCAGTTTCTAATCTCAAAACGGATTTGGATAAATTTAAACGCCAACATGGCTGTTTTAAGTCCTATGGTAATCCTAATACTCATTCTGGCTCTTCGGAGGGTGGCTCGCAACTTTGCAATCTTCACAAGTAGTATGGTCTCAAAGCCCACGGTTGTTATAAACCTTCTTCTTGATCTCCTCCTTCAGTAAATTAATAGCTCTTCAACATATTGAAGCAGTAGTTAAGGCTACCAGGTCTCAACGTCTCCATATTAAGAATCGTCAGACACATTTAGTTCTCTTGATTGATACGAGGTCAGAACTTTCATTATTTCCTAAAGAATTGGCTAAATTCTTTTCTCCTGCATCTACTCAACTAGTAGCAGCCAACAACACTCCTATTGAGGTGTTTGCAGAGACTGATTTGGTTTTGAATCTTCGCTTTAATAATCCAATAACCTGGAGGTTTTGTGTTGCCGCAGCTTCATTCCCAATTATCGGTGCGGATCTGCTTGATAGCTTTGGATTATTAGTTAATATTCGTAGGTGTAGATTAATTGATTCTCACTCTAATGCGTCTAGGCTGGGTTTTTTCGAGTCAGTTTTACCTTTTTCAGTTAGTGTGGTATCTAGTGACAAAGTTAGTAAGCTTCTGTGTCAATTTCCTGAGGTAACTGGACAGAAGCCTAACATCAAATAGAATTTGCCTGATGTGTTTCATCACATTATTACTAAGGTTCCCCCAGCTAGACAGCGTGCCTGTCATTTAAATTCAGACAAATATAAAACTGTAAGGTCAGAATTTAACAAACTAGTCCACGACGGTATCTATAGACACTCAACTAGTCCTTGGGCTAGTCCTTTACATTTAACTAGTAAGAAGAACAAATTCTGGCGTAGCTGCAGCAACTTCCGCAGATTAAATAGTGTTACTGAGCCTGATAGATATCCAATTCCTTATTTTTATGATTCTTCAGAGCCCTGTGTGGTACATCGATTTTTTCTATTTTAGATCTTTTTAGGCTTTGAATATTTGGTGGTCCCCTGTAGAAACAGACAAATGCTTGTCAAACATTTCAGTGCTTCATAAATCGTACCCTTAGTGGTTTGGAATTTGTCTTCGATTATCTTGATGATATTTTGATATTTTCTTTAAGTTCTAAGGAGCATGCTTAACATCTTTATATAGTCTTTGATCGTTTAAAGAATTTTTGCTTACAGTTAAACATAAGTAAATGTCATTTTTTGAAAACAGAAATTGCTTTACAAGATCACCTTATTAAGAAGGACGGTTCTAAGCACTCGGGTGACAATGTCCAAGTGGTCAGCAACTTTCCTAAGCTCAAGACTGTCCTGCAGTTATATCGTTTTTTGGGCCTCGTTAATACCTGTCGCCATTACCTCCCTAACATGGCTGAAACTCTCGCCACACTGAACAAATGCTTACGTGGATCAACCAAAAATGATAAACGTAAGGTCATTTCAACTCCTAGGGCTGAGGTAGCGTTTGAAAAAATCGAGCAGGATTTGGCTGATATCACTCTTTTATGTCATCCATCTTTTTTTGCAGAAACTCGTCTAGTCACTGAAGCCTAGAATCTGGCTGTAGGTGGTGTACCTGAGCCGCTTTATAAGCGCGTTTTTGAATTATTCACTACGCCTGCCCATCCAAGTGCCAAAGTGATGGACACTATCATCAGACAAAGATATGTTTGGCCTTTTATGCATCGTGATATTAAGGCCTGATGCAAAACCTGTATAGACTGTCAAATTTCTAAGGCATCCTGGGATAATAAAAATAATCCCTGTCAGTTTTCTGCTTTTGATGGTACATTTTCAAAAATCCATGTGGATATCGTAGGTCCTTGATCTCATTGTGATGGTTATTGTGATCTTTTGACGATGATGATTCAAAGATAATTCTACTTTTTCAGTCAGAGGAGTTCTTATGACACTTGAGTAGCTTGTTTCGGCCCTCCTCGTATAATCACTACACATCAGGGGGGCCCAGTTTGAATCTCAGGTGTTCAAGGCTTTGTTGAGCCCAATTAGTACTCAGCGCATCAGGACATTTTCCTATCATCCTGCCTCTAACAGCCTGATTGAAAGTTGGTATCGTGATTTTAAAAAGACACGTGGTGGTAAACAGTGTCAGTGTGCATCTTCTGAGAAGTAAACATTTTTTTTAGCTTTTCAACAAGCATTAAAATGGCGTCTCTTTATTATTGACATTTGTTAAGTGAATTTTTGTGACTTCGCGTAATTTGAAATAGCATGACACTTAGATAAGTTCGTAGAGCTGTTGGTTTTCCGCCAAATTGTTGGCATCTTGATCTTAAAAAGGTGCTGATGTGCCATAACAAGCGTGATTGCCTGAGCCAACTTTCTACTGTACTTATAGGCTTAAGAACTGCTGTACGGTTAGATATGGATGAATCTCCTGCAGAGTTTTTGTATGGAACAACTCTTTACGTGCCTGGTAAATTTTGCTTGCCTGATCATTTCACGCCAAATCCTCAGATCTTTCTAGAAAAATTTTGTGTACACATGCAAAATGTCAAACCCGTTCTGGTGCCCCATAGAAATAAGTCTTGTGCCTTTTTCTTTAAAAAATTAAAAACGTCTTCTCATGTTTCTTTGAAAGGTCCACTAGTTAAGAAATCTCTCGAAAACTCCTACTCTGGTCCACATGAAGTATGTGAGCAAATTTCTGATTTGGACTATAAAATAGATGTTAATGGTTATCCTTGAGTTGTTTTTACTGAGCAGCTCAAACCTGCTTATTTCGTACCTGATGATTTGCAACCTTTAGCTCTTTCTGAATCATTTTTCATTCCTAGTCAGCGTACAGAGCATAAATATGTATTGAAAACTTATGCCAAAAAACAAGTTTCCTTTAGCCCTAAGACTAAGACTTTATTTTTAGTTTCCAAGTTGTGCCTTGGAGTTATTTCTTTTTCATGTTTCTTTTTTTAATTTGTACCTTTTATACTATAAGCTCTATGCGTATTACTCAAGACTATGACGGTTCCTAGTGCCAATTATTGTTTATATTCTTTTATTGTATATAGACTGGCGTGCCTGTAATAATTGCGATCATAGTATGTACAAACTTAACCCACTGTTTGTTAACTTCTTTGAGGCCTGCGTAAGCTGCAATTGGGGTAAGTCAATTTAAAAGTTATAGTCATAACTTGAGGGGAGTTTTGTGAGAATATTGTATTATAACTAGCTGAGTAGTGAGAAGATTCCCGTAGTGCGAAGCAAGTATACTTGTACATTAGTGGGCATAGTTAGTCGAGGGCTAGCCACCTAGCAGAGCAGTCATATCCATATGGTTACCAAGAGTTGACTAAACCTAATTAACAACAGTCTTTTAGTTCTCATTGTAGATCCGTTACATCCTGAAGCAGTACAGGTGATCTGGAGAGAGCACTGGAAAAAGCCAGGGCCAACTCTCCACATGATTAGATGTAGTGGTACCATCTCTTAGTCTAGCCAATAAGTTTTCACCCAACCCTCGTATTTTTTTGAAAGGCAAAAGCACGCTCAACAATTAAAAAAGTAATGGACAGAGGAAGAACAGAGAGAAGATATTAAGCTAATGGAGAGAATGAAAAGGCTTGAAACAAGACTGGAGAAACTTATAAATAAACTCTAATATATGACAGAAAGAGACAAGAGTAGAAGATGAGATATAAGATTAAAAAGTATCGAGTTCAGTCTGAGTTTGTATTTATGTTTAATTTGAAAATAAATAGTGTGAGGAAGAGGGACGATGTGAGGCATTATGCAAGAGATTTAAAGCTTAAAAATTACGATGAAGTAGAGACAATCAGGAAAGAATAAAATTGTTGTAGTTAGGATTAACTCTAGTTTTTATTCAAGTAAACATTATTTTTGAAGTCACTTCGGGAATTTGAACAAAGTGTCTTAAAGTTTTTGATGTAGTATCCATACAAATAGTTGTAACCAGATACAAAAAATTGTACTCAACGAATCATTTAGTAAAATAAGAAGATCAAGGGTCCTAAAGCTTTCAGAGAAAAGACCGTGACAGAAGTTCCAAAAAAAACAATTTCATTTTTAATTAGATGTATAGTCAACTTTGGCATGGCATCTGCTTTCTTACTTCATCGGATGACAAGCCATAAAGTTTTTAAATTGTGTACAATGTTGCATGAAATTGACTGGATATTTTTATAGTAAGCTAAAATTAGAGGAGGAGAGGGAACATGTATGTTCAACAACTGAGACCCAAATAAAGTAATTTCTCACACAGCAGTTCTTTTAACTAACAAATGTGTTTGAGATATCCAGAAACCGTACAAACACATGAATTTTTAACCAAACAAATTAACAAATCTACGTAAAGATGAGCGTGCGTGGAACAAGGCTTACTACCGAATCGATAGATTTAAATAATGGCTATAATACTATAAAGAAGTGGAAAGTACTAATTACTACTACTTGTTGTTACAAGCGAATGACGCAAATAACTCAACAGCCGCTATTGAAGTGGCTTGTACAGAGCGCATAATATATAGAGCTGTATGATAAGTACGGTTGTTGTACGAGTAGATACTGGTAATAGAATAAGTTGGCAGGATCTTCTATCAACTATCTATGAAGCCACTTGTCAGAAATGTTTCATGAGTGACCAGTACATAATTGAAGAATTATTATATCATTCAAACAAATAATTATTTCTAACCAATTCCCACTAGATTTATTAGGTATAATGCATTTTTTAGGGTTTCATAGGGACACCTGTTCTCAGGAGTTATTATAAACTAAAAAAAAAATTTATCTTAAGTAAAGTATTTAGTAAAATCTTGCGTGTACATAAAACAGTTTGGTCTAAATAATTTTGTGTGAGTTCTTATGTAAGTGGTTATTACGAAAAATCTGTGAAGTATCTGCTTTGAAATTTATCTACAACATCTGGTTATCCCAAAAATTATAGAAGTATCAGCAAAGATAGAAACAATAGTGTTATCACATAGTATTTTTAAAGAAACAAAAAGGTATTTCTCGTATTTATGTAAGAATAATCTAGTTAAAAAAATTTTTTTGGTTGTTGTAAATATATTTTTGAACCCTCAAAAAAATACGTAATACTACTTGCCTACATACTTCAATCTTTTATTTTTTATGATAAATTCTCATGAAAAAATTTAGAATGATATTTTTTACATTTTAAATGTAAAATTACTAGTATTGCATGTGACTAATCTCCTTAAATTTGGTGCAAAAAGTTTCTAAAGTCGAAAAGTTCCTTTAATTACTTTAAAACACATATAACTTGACTGTTATTGCATTGTTTTTAATGAACTTGGCTCCAATTTTAGTTCAAAGACTGAAGATATTCAAAGAATCAAGAGAAATATTAAGATATTTAAGTCAGAAAACATCTCCTTTATTTTCATTATTTTAGGAAAAAAGTTCTTAAAAACTTTTTCAAAGCCTTATAGATTGTAAGAAAAAAACACGAAATGTGAAAAATTGCATTTATAACGTTTTTAACATTTATTAAGATTGATTGTTACAACTCTTCATTCAAACTTCAAACATACGGTAAAGATTTTTGTTTAACAATTCAGCTCTAATTATGTTAATTACATTCATAATTATTTATTTATTAAACTTAACAAGATAAATACTAAATTTCCTAATTATTTGTCGTAAAACTAAGAATTTTGGTCCACAGTTACTGTCTGTTGAGATCCGTAGCTCTCATAATTTCTTTTTCTGCATTTGTTTATACCAACTCCTAATATCAGAGATAGAATGGTTTATACTTAAATTCTTAATATTTGTAAGAAATAAAGTAAGCCTAGTGACAAAATAGAATTGTTTAGTTAAGAACGTTTTGTTTAGTATCTTTACTTTGCTAGTCCACCTCAGCAGAACTATGAAAACTATCAGATAGCTTGAATGCACGGAAATTTCTTTTGATGACGTGTTAATAGAAATGAATCATATGGTTCTTAATCGTTTAAAGGTTGACCCAATTGCTCACATTATAATTTTTCAACGTAGAAAACTGGTAACCAGAGTCTCGTATGTTTTTATGCCAACTCAGAGATGACTATTGGATTATAGTTTTGTAATAGAACCAACGTAACTAAAGGACCATAATAAGGTATGGCTATTATCGCTTTTTGTTGACATTAATACAGGTTTGCCATTTGTTTTAGCAGCACATGTCCTTAACGAAAAAACTTTTAACGATTCTATAATCGTCATTATCATGTGTTAAATTCCGTAAAAAATTTCTCCAAACACAATTCATTTGTCTGTAAAATGTATGTTTGTATTACACTGATCAAGCAAAGACCTGTCTACTATATTTAGAGCATTTTGTAGAATTCTGAAGATCTCATTATAAGTTATTAAATACACTAAGCATAATGTTGTTTCTTATTCCATTTAAAAAACACACTTTTTAGAGTGTTCAAGTCTAAAGATAAACTTAAAGTTGTATGACTAGTTGTTCCATTTGAAACCAATCTTGATACGAGATCAATTCAAACTATTGATAAAATTTGTTTACCTCGAGAAATAAATAAATTAATTAATGTTATTTATGGAAAATTTTTTCTGGTCCTTCTATTTTAAGGTACATTCGATTAATTATGTGTTTGAGAAATTCTGAAATTTTTATTTACAATAATTCACTACGACTTAGTTCGTAAATCTAATTTAATAATAAGAAAAACTGGTGTCTGTGCTAAAACTAAACTGTTCATAGAAACTAAAACTTAATGACATAAATTTCTTTAACTAAGATCTCTTTTACTTATAATTTAAAATTCTCTGCACTTTTCTTTAAAATTTAATTATTTTGAAAAACCTAATTTCCTTAAAAAAGATAAGAACAAACTTTCTATACAACCAATACCATGCGATTTATCACTTTTTTTCTGATTCACTTTCTAAGTCGTCACCATCAAAATCTCATTCTCATTGACTGTTGTAGTCATTGATATCTATTATTTCATAGAGGTTTTCTAAGATTCTTAAGCAAATTAAAACCCTGAACTAAGCTCAGTCTAGCTTATCGCAACAAGATCCCCTTCCTATATCTTTTTGCCAAAGAGCGACGTTAATTAAAGCCATGTTTGTCTTTTCCTTGCATCTTCTCGATGTGCAGCTCTGCCTCAGCACGAGCTTTGACTCAATCTTGTTGAAATTTCTCTTGAAGATCTTCTTTTACTTTTTTCTTTTCCAACCTTGGATCATCATGACATCTTATTTCAACTCCAAAAATAATTCGAATAGACTTCTTCCAATCAAGCGTCGATAAGTAACGTTGACCACCTTTTGCAGCTTTCCAATGTGTTCGTACCAATTTTTAGAATCTTTGTACATAAGTTTAGTAATTATAGGAATCATTATACGATTAATATTTTTGACTTACCCATTCCTTTGTGGTATTCCAGTTCAGGAAATGATACTTCTTGGATATTAAATATATTAAGTATTACTTTTATTTTACCCAGCACTTTAGATGTACCTGTGAGTCTGACCAGAAAAATGCAAACAAATTTAGTGAAGGCGTCCACTACGACAAACCAATACTTTATACTGGACTCCAATGGTCTGACATAGTCCACATAGATATATGTAAGGGTTAGTCCACCTTCTTAATTAAATTTAAATATTCTCTTGCTTTTTTCTGCTAACGTGTTCTTTAAATGAAAATAATACAATTTTGAGCATATGATTCAACTTTGAATTGAAGTTTATCGATAAAGTTATCTTTTGGCATTATTTGAATCATCTTACGTCTTCCTATATACGGTTAATCACGAACCATGCGAATTATTTCAATCAACAAAGCTTAGAGTTTAAGCAATCTTCTTAAAGTTCAAGCATTTTTTTGACGTATGAGAACATTCATGATTTAAATTTCCACATTTCCACAATTAAAACAACATCCATCATTAGAATTTGACTTATTCTTTGACGTTAGTTTTGCTTTCACAGCAGGCAATGTGTTGCTCTGTTTTTTGTGAGCATTTTCATGTACTTCAAGCAGCTTTCTCATATTGGTGCTATATTGTATAACCTTATTTGCTGCGCAGTCAGAAGTACCATCGGATATATATTACAGTATTACGTCTTCTGACAGATTTATTCGCAGTCCAATCGTCGTTATATCCTGTACATAGGTGAGTGTGGACTTGCTTCTTGTCTTTTTATTTTTTGCTTAAGTGTGAATATAGCAACTACACCATTATGCGTCCCAGCAAAGTAGGCTAGAAAATAAGTCTTGAACAAAAATCATAACGTGATGCTATTTTCGCGCTATTATCACATTTTTGCCACACCATCAAAGTATTTTTTGCTGTTACTTATGTTTTAGTCACTGTCCACGCATAAACAGTCGACAGCTGATCAATTTTCTCACCCACATCTTTATGGGATCTGCGGCAACTTTACCTGAAAAACAAAGGATCATGCCTTCTACATTTTTCAAGGTTACACACGGTCTTTATCCTGCTGCAAGTGCTAGCTATTTGAGCGTAACCTCAAGCTTTTCTTCCACTACTCATTGTTCCTATGCAGTGCAGCCACATCAGTTGACTGCTCTTGCGGAAGCTTCTCCTGTAATTCTTGAACTCTTTTTATCATCTCAAAAATGGCTACATCGTACTCTCTCGCTCTCTCTCTTCGTTTGGGACATGTTTTTAGTTTGAAAACCCATATTTGTCTCTGCTCAACTGTTGTATACATATTTACTCCTGTACTAAGCTCTGCAACTCTTGGCATATGTAGTCATGTAGACATATATGAACGACTATGCTAACCTACCTAACCTACAATGTATGTTTGTTTATTTATTTATATACATTTTAGTATAGCCAAACTGTCATGTACTGGCACTTGGTGTCTTCTCGGAAATAATGTCTTCTAAGGATCCAGCAATTTTTACATGGTTATGAATTTCAACGTCCGTACATTTCACTGTAATAACTATCTTTAATAATGGAACTAATTCTTGTCTTATCTACCTCCTTCATCTCAATTAATGTGAATCGGCTTAATTTTACACTACAATCTTTAGACGTTGGTTGTCTTATTATTCGTCATCTGAACAAATACATTTAAACACACACATCTTTCATATCATGCCATCGTCTTGTATACTTGATTACTTCATCTGCACTTTGATCAGCAATTCTAAGAGCTTCTACTGAATTATTACATCTTGGTTCTTCAAATTTTTTAAAAAATTTTCTTGATAAACTCCTTTTTAACAAATAAGAAATCTTCAAATTTAAGAAAATATGTGCGCTACTAAGGCAGAGCATGAACATCTTACATTATAAATCGTTAATTTAGTTAATTATTTAAAAATTTGTATGCTGTAAGAAATAACAACAGACACTTTTAAGGACAGTACAAAATTATTCTTGTATGAAAACGTAGTATAGTAAAAATGTAGTAAGAATTATGTAACAAAAATATTGTAAAAATTAAAGCGCCTGGTCAAGGTTAACACAGTTATTTTCGTTAACACTAGTAATAGTATAACTAGTATACATACTAATTTACTCGATGATAATTTACTCATAATCGAAGATGATTGCTCATGTTTCGAAGATATTGTTGAGAATTTTTCTATTTAAATTTTTATCTAATACACTTTGAGACCCATGATATTAAGAGATTTTGAATAATACTTTTCGACATCTGCATGATGATGTTAATTTTGAAACCAATAAGAAATGTTATCAAGGGGTAACAACAGTCATACGGCAACAATATGCTGGAAAAATATCAAAATATCAAAATTGTTAGCTGTAGGTTAAATTTTCTATGGAATCTGAGTACTTCGGATAGCTTCAGAATCATTTAGTCGATTATCTGTTGTACGTACATCTTGTATTAGTAGTTTCAAACAGTTTTCACTAAATAAAAACATATAAGAAGAAAAAATAAAAGTAAGTTGTATACTTAGAATACGAATACTTTACTTATAACATACAAGAAAATATTTCAATCCATGGAAGTAAATGGTTTTTTAATTTCGAGAATGGAAAATTATCCCGTCTCACTCAATATAAAATTATTTTTAGTATGAATATTTTAATAACTGAATTATTATACCTGCGAGTTTTTATAAGAAGCCTATGTGATCTTAAAAAAACTTTTGAGGACTTGAAGCAGTCAGCTTTAGTCCTTTTTGCACCAACTATCTCTCTGTACCCATTCTAATTTCCATGTTTTTTGCGACCCATTCTCAACACCTGCAATCTATTACATAATAGATAGGTACATGAAAAGGTAATTAAAGTACTACACGTGCAAATAATCAGTAATTCATAAAACATTAGTGAATTAAAAATTAGTAATATATATTTAACACTTATTTTAAGTAACATTAAAAACTTAAAACGTATTACAAAGGATCCTTTTAAAAAACATATAAATCAATCAAAAAATAACACATTCAACAAACAATTTCACTTTAATGTCAATTAAAAACGACTCTCCGTAATTTAGTTATTCAAAGAAGTCAACTAAAATAAAAAAGTTTCGATAAGAGACTAAGATTATAAGATGCAGAATTAATTATGCTGACATCAGAGTACAAACACTTTCACGTATAATCGTAGCCATTACTGTAAAAAACAACTGAGACTTACTAATAAATGCTGGTGTACTTACCAGAAATATTTTTTTTTAAGCAAAGCTTCTTATGAAGGGCCCTTACTTGACAAAAAAAGAGGAAAGCGTCGCACTTTTTCTTGCTCCCTATGTTCCTGTTCATCCCATACCACCACATGTTCTTTTGACAGCGAGAGTAGTATATTTGTACTCTTCTTCTTTCTCTCAGCATCAAAAAATGGAGCGAAAATTTGAAAGTGAAATTAAACAAGAATACAAGAAACAGGTTAAATATAGATTTTCAAGATAATAAATGAACCAGAAAAATATCGAAAAACCCCGCTTAGAAATTTTCTACGTAAGCACCCTAGCAAGCATACATTGGTCCTCGTGGGGCAAATACGTTGTGTTAGATGGTGGTACGATGTAACAGGATAAGACCTCAGTCCTACCTAGACTTCCTAGTTTGTCTACATATCGACGTGTGCATGAAAGACTACTACAACTTGACGTCATCCCATTTAAAATAACATGGAATAACGTCATTCTGTGATAGTCTTCCACGCACACGTTGATATATATGTATAGTAATTTTATATACCTACATAGGTACAATTTACAGAATGATTTTACATGGAATTTTCGGAACTTTCCGAAATGTAAAGAAAATAGTTATTATCAGCTAAAAAAATTAAATGATTTATTATGTAACGGGCGGATAAAACTTCGATTATGTTGAAAAATACCTACATTAAGAACTCT
The DNA here is from genome assembly GCF_036245765.1 of Copidosoma floridanum. Taxonomy (NCBI): domain Eukaryota; kingdom Metazoa; phylum Arthropoda; class Insecta; order Hymenoptera; family Encyrtidae; genus Copidosoma; species Copidosoma floridanum. The sequence continues at coordinate 3,649,637 of NW_028321890.1, read as the reverse complement.
TTAATTATTCTCTTTGATCGTTTATTTGGATATTGACCTGTTATGTTCAAATTTGTGTTTATCTACTGTTACTCTCGTATGTAATTGTGAAAAAGAATCAAATTATACAGCTGTCTGGCTATACACTTCAATTTTTCAGTGACCAGATTTACCTTCTTTTATTGTTGCTCGAACCTAATTAACACTCTAAAAGTGAGAAAGCTTGAGAAAGCTAAGATTAAAGAAGCTCTGAACAGTATATATCAAGCGTTTGTCAAAGGTAAGGAATTGTATAATACCGTTACATACTTTGAAAAATCTCAGAAATTATTGCAAAAAGATTGAAGTCATGTAACCTTGAAACAGCATTTATCACGATGAAAGCATTACAATTATCGATTACAAGTACTAAAAGCAAAACCGTAAAAGGTAAAAAATCTTATATCTACTGTTGAAATGCAGTTAACGCAAGAAATATTATGTTGTAAAAACAGTTGGAAATTTTGATGTACGTATTAGTAAACGGTTTTAATCTTTTAGTAAAAAAGCCATACAGTCACACTATGCTTTCTACTCATTAGAATGAAATCACATATTTAACCTTGAATATGAAATTTTTCGTCAAGCTACGAAAAACAAATTACCAGATGCACTAAGGCTAGTTGAAATGAATAGCTTGAAAAAATCTGACCGATTACTTAACTGTCAATTAGATTTGATCTATGTATACGCTACTTTCAAATTGATAATATATATATAGTACTAATGACGTAAATTGTGAATGTTGTTATTGATATGTTGACGTGTTCATCTACTTATGTGTTTGTATTAGATGGATGAGCTGTGAAGCTGAATACGTCCAGCTTGTAATCTTCTACGTCTGTAGCAGGTTTAGTGTGCTTAAACAGGTATTGCGTAATTGTGTCTTTACATAAATAAACAGGTCAAGATTTTTTAATAATAAGCGTTGAGTTGTTGCAATTGTTTTTACCTTCAATATTATTAAAAAAATTAGTCTTTATCAAGTAAGGACCACAACACTTAATTGTTTTTTCAGTAATTTAAAACAATGTAAAGTATTAATACACTTAACCTATTTGTTTTTAATTATTTCTTAAGTGAAATCCAAAAAGTCATAGAATTTTGCAGTTAAATTTAAAATGTATAATAAATATTAAAACATTTCGTTAATAAAATTAGTTTTCAGGTGATAAAAATTTTTATTAAACTTTCAAGGATAAATAATATCGATTTGCTAGAGGTCTGATGTTTTTTTGCAAGCCGTACTACCAGATGTGGTTTTTATTAGAAAATTGGAGCATTTTAGTTGGTGTGTAAAAGAAATAATTTTATACCTTTATGCGTAGTTTTTTATAAGTTAATTTTACGATTGCAAAGATGAAGCTGAGTAATATAAGATTTACAGTTTTTCTATGGTACACCTAAATATATTCATAGTTCATCGATATTTTTTTAATAAGTTATTCTTTTACAATGAATTTTATAATTATCTTTAGTAAGTTTACTGGACATCAACCAAATTTAGTTTCAGACCCATGTTTTACTTAATTTTTTTATGGAACCATACACTGTTAAATATAGACAAAGACATGTGCAATTAGTGTTTATACTTACTTGATTAAGCTGTTGTCTTGAGCCAACCTTGCATTGTGGTGCAGGGGCAGATCTGATAAATTCCAAGCAAGTAGTATTTGTAAGATCAAATACAGGATCTCCTGGGCCAACTTCGACAGAAAAGCACTCTGGATGGCTTCCACCATTTGGTGGGCAGCATGTTAACGAGCTTCCATTTTTACCCTGACTAATTGCAGTGGCTGTTAAGTCATGATCTAGAAACTGTCCAAATACCGCAAGCATAACTGTGAAAGAAGGATTTGAGCTTGGCAACGGGGTGTGCACCTGTAATATAAGTTATTTATCCATGACTGATGCAGTGTCAGGCTAGCAGAAAAATTTTTGTGATTATCAAAAGTAAGAAATATTAGGTACTTGTAAGATAATTTCTATTAAGGTGATAGATTGAAGTTTTTCCTACCCCATTAAAGCCAACGACATTATTCCAAACTTGGGAACTGTGTCTAAAAAAGATATCATTCAAGAAACCCTGAAAATCAAGGCAAGCTCAAAGAGTCCTTCGGGCTTGGTACTTTCCCTGGAAATATACGCCATCAGGTACGTTAACGACTATTTTATCATTTTTAAGGCAACGAATTGACTTCATGTAGTTAATTACACTTAAAGTTCTTTGAAATTGTTTTATGTCTATATTCATCTATTTTATATATGACGTAAATATTAGACACTTGGATTATTTTATATAAATAACTATACAAGGATAACAGTACATTTTATACATGCATTACTTATTATATTTTAATATTTTTTCTTTTAACAACAGTATAAACACTAAATTTGTATGAATATTTTAGAAGTTGCAGCTGTTAAAGTTCAAACACTGTTGAATTAGACTTGATTTAATAGCATTAAAAATTTTTGTTTAGGTAACAGTGACAGCGTACTATAGTCAAGTCACCAGGACTATCCACTCACCACCTATGCATAGGAGTGTATTCCAGCACCTATTGTGCAATTATCCGAGTGATACCATATTTATCATATATCGTGACCGTATCAGGAATACTGCTGTTTACTAAGGTCGATTCTCCCTGCCTGGTACCTCGCATTAAACCCACTTGTCCCTACTTAAGAATTTTAACACTTGTTATATTACATATAGTGTCATTATATATTCTTGTTAATAGTTTCATCATAACTTTTTCAAGTGAAACTTTTTATGTTTAACCGTAAACAACTGCGTGAGGGGAGATGCGTTGCGAAAAAACGTAGGTACCCACCCTGTGGCCTAAACCCTCTCCGCAATCTCCTCTCTTTTACAGTCCCTCCCACTCTGCCTCTCTCTTTCACAGCGCATCCTACTCTACTGTTTACCGCTCCATCGCTCTTTCTCTTGTCTGTAGTCTGTATGCCACTTGCTCCCTTTCCCTTACGCTGGTACTATACCTATAAATAAATACGTATATCATAAGTATGTAAGTATGTATTTTTCTATACGATACAATTAAACACTGAACCAATGTGCTTTCTCAAGCTGAGGTACAGGTATGGAGAAATCAGAAAAGTACAGAAAAAAACAGCTGTACTTTTACTAGAAGTAAAGCATACGTATGCATTTTGTATACACATATACGTGTTGCACATCTCGGTCATTACATACATGTTCATATGTATACATGTATGTAAAAAAATGTGCATAAGGTATTGAATAAGTATAGTACGACAATCTTACCTTTCAAAACAAGAAAAAATGCAGCATCTCAGACAGGAAGCAAAAATGGCAAAAAATAACAACTTTTGGGAACTACATGATCGAGGTGCACAAATGAAGCAGAGTTGGACTATACACAAACATAATCTCAATTATTTCCTGTTTTGACTGTATCATGAAAAGAACAAGTAAGAAAAAATTTTTTTTATTCAGTATAGCATGCTTAGAAACATTAATACAAATATTAACATTAGCTTAGAAGAATGTTTGTTACTACGTAACCAGTCAACATTAGAAAAACAGTCTTATCTTAAAAGGAAAGACAAATAGGCCAAAAATAGTTCCGTGCGTAGAAAATAACTATTGGGGAGCAAAAATATATGAGTAGATAAGCTATGGCAATTCCAGCACAGCTCTCCACCCCTCGTTAGCCCTTCTCACGGTGTGCCCCTGCTTATGGCAGTGGCCCCCTCTCGCGGCGTGCCCCTCCTGATGGCGGTGGCCCCCCTCTCGCGGAGTGCTCCTCCCCGCGGCAGCCCCTCTCCGTCGATGGGTTGGACTCCCCTTGCAGCCAATGGGCGCGCGGGTCTGGCAGGCTTGAGTTTGCGTGCGCTGTTTGAATATCTTGTGCAGATTGTGCACGCGTTGGGTATATGTATTTTTTTTGTAAGCAAATGCGTTGCACGATGATGTAGGACGTGAAAGGGTGAAAAAACAGTTGTTTAACATTTTTAGTGTTTATTTTGGTTAGTCTGTTTATTTTAAATTAAGAAAATTTATATTTACAAAACTAGACTTACAAAATATTTTTAAATTTTATTTGTTCTACCAATAATTATAAAGAATTTTTTTTTTGATTTGCGTTAACAAGAATAAATGATCAAGTATGTGATTCTTTCAATTTCATACTTTTCCCGACTTTGCATCCAATCTTTCATAGCCAAAGCATTTTTCACCGCACATACTGGATCGGAATAAAAGCTGTGATGTTTGCATGGCTCATAGTCTTGTACGAGATTTTTAAGAGCAGGACACCCATACTCTTCAATATTATTGACTCTGAAAAAAAATATTTGTATTATGCGTAAGGAAAAAATTTATTTTTTTATTTTCAAGGTATTTTTATTAAGCTAATAACACATAAAATACGTACTCACATGGTAGTATGTTTTGTAACCATTTTTTCTTTTCACAAACTTTGACACAAACTGTTCCAGCATTAATCAGCATGCGCTCGAAATTGTTTATTCCTTTCATGTGAGAAATATCACTAAAATCCCAGCTTAGACCATTGAAATTAGCTTCTAGCCATTTATTATGTTTTTATATTTTTTTGGTAGGTGATCAAATGGAAAAGGTGGGTTAAGCACAATAACAACTGGCAAAGTATCCTTGTTAAGGTCAACAAATAAAGTTTCTTTGAAAATAAAATATTTGACGAGGCTTTTAAAGCCCTGAAAGTCTACAATGTACTCCATTTTAAAAGAAAAAAGTAACCGATGCTACTCGGTCTAGTGTGATCAAGTGAATGAAGTCAAAAGCTTGATGTGATTCAAAATAGGTACGTTTTAGCTGAACGGATAAGTGCGCATTAAGCATGCGCAGAGGCTTCTACCCCCTCCCAATTTTGTACACCACCTGCAGCGTTGTCGGAGTTTGCGCGCGCCATGTGCAACTGCGCAAAGGCTCCTACTCTTTCCCAATTGTGTGCATGACCTGCAGCGTTGTCGGAGTTTGCCCGTGCCATGTGCAATACTGCTTGAGTTTTCATGCAGCTGATGGGTGAGTGACTTTAACAGCTCCCCTTTACTTTTCCACACGTTGTCAAATTTGCACGTGCCATGTGCCACATGGCTTGAGTATTCATGCAACTGATAGGTGCGCGCCTTTAACAGCTTCCTCTCACTTTTTCGTGCCATGTGCAACACTGCTTGAGTTCGCGGTGCAGTATGCGTGCATTACCTGTAGCGTTGCAGCTTCCTTTCACGTTTTCGTGCCATGTGCAACACTGCTTGAGTTCGTGGTGCAGTATGCAAGCATTACCTGTCGCGTTGGTTAAGTTATTGCGTCTCCTTAGATATTCAATTATTTTGCACATACGATACTCACACAAAAATATATTTTGTAGAATTATGCGCATTGTGTAATAATATAGGATGAGGAATCAAAGGGAAATACTTGTACAAGACTTAATTCATTTTTGCCTAGTGTATATTTGATGAAAAATATGTACAAATACAAAATTTAATTTATAAAATTAATGTAAATTATCCTTAAATAAATTCACAAGTATTAAAAACCTTACAATTGTTAAAATTAAAACGAAACTCTACGACAGTGCTTTTTTTTATCAGGACTGCTTGTTTCGTCCTCAAAACATTTTCTTTTTTTTTCACCGTATTCATGTCATGCAGTTCTGATGAAGACAATAAGTCAATAATACCGTGAGGTGTTCCCGAGAAGTCAACTAATGGTATAGGCTGTGGCGATTTCATAAAGTCAACTTCTATAATCGGTTGTGGGGATCTCGTGAGATCGCATCGAAAAAGATGCTTGAAGACACGTGTCGGTAGAAATAAACTCCTCAGCACCGTCTGAAAACAAACAAATAAACAAATTTCGAAAATTGAAACAAAATGAAATTTGTATCAAAATAAATGTTCTAATTTAATCCTTTACACTACTTACCGAAAAAGGAGGCGAGTAACGATGGTGATAACAATTCATCGTCTAATGGTGTTTCCAACCGTCCAAACATACTTAGCTCTGTGAGCTGTCTTGCTCCTGGCAGGGTGTCCTCGTTGAGAAATGCTTCTTCTACCGAAACAATTTTATTTAGGTGTGGAGAGCATGTTAAAAAGTTACCCTCTAAATCCAAAACAAAACAAAAAATTTACATTTTCATTCATGTTAAATATTTTTATTACATCTTTGAATCTAAGACCTTATTTTGATAAATAAACTTACCAAAAAACGTGATTTCTCGCAGTGGCAATGTAGATGACTGAGCCAGTCTTTTAATGCAAGCACGCATATTAAATTTTTCTGTGTGTAGGACTGAGAGCGATGATGGCGATGAATCTAAATTACCGTTGAAGCCTTGTTCAAATTCCTCATTTAAATCCTGCTCGAATATTTCGTATGCTGGAGGTTGATCCTCTTCATCCTCCAAGTTCTGCACAAATTTCTCGAACACTAAATCCTCCAAATTTTCCCATTCTAGCACTTCAATGTCACTTGAAAATTCTTCATTTACAGAAGCCATTTTAACAGACAAGATATCTACTGTTTAATTGAAGTGTGACTGATATTTTCAACTACCTGTTTTCGACTATTTATTTTGAAGCACAACTTTTTTTTAAAGACTTCGGTACTGCTACTCCAACAATTTACTACTTCTCCATTTATTTTTTCATGCGCAGCATGAAAAACTTAAACAAGAATGGTGGAAATTTGCCGAACTCCCCTCCCTTAAATTTTCACCCACGCTGTATGAGAATTCAATATCCTTGGAGATGGAAATTTGTATCTTGTAGTGAGCCAATGAGAGAACTAGAAAAGGACATAGTTATGCCTTCCCCTTTCTATATGCACATCAAAGGTCTGTGGTTGGGAAGAAGTATCACCTCTCCATAGCATCAAATACTTTAAACCAATAGGAAAATTAGAAAAAGACAAACATTTTTTCCTACTCATTCCATCATATGCAAAATCTTTAACTTATGGAAAGTAGCTTTCCTCTTCCTCTTCCGCCATAGTCTTAGAGAGCAATCCCTGGACCTCTGCCACATGCTTCAGTTTTATTTTTAACATCAGCGACAGCAGCCGAGGAGAGAAAGAAGTTACACTTCAGGATACTTCAAACAACGCATCAACCAACGCTCTCAAGTGTGAAGGTATTTTGTAAGATCTTAATAATTATTTTCACGTGCAACGGCTATTGAAACATCGTGCTTTGAACTACATCCAGACGATCAAACGAAAGCAAAAAATTGTGCGAGAAATCCGCTTACAGATACGATCTGGATTCGCGCGTTTTATAATCCTCTAAAAATGCTTTCGGGGGGCTAGATATATTCTTGATGAAACGAAAGTACTTCGGATTACTTAAAAGATCTTATTAACTTCCATCCATCAGCTACAGCCTTACCAGATAAGATGTTTTCGGTCAGTGCGCATCGCAAGCTTGGACTTTATGAAAGCGCTCGAAGGGATAAATTCCTTCATCGAAGCTTATAATGACAATCAAACGAGAGCAGAGTTCAAAAGGACCACAGCATACTGGAATATAGATATTTCTCTATTGATACTACAATTTTCTTGCTCAGATGAATGAATTCATTGATTCGATTTCCGTTCAAAGAGCATGAAAATATCAATTTTCCTCTGATGCCTAGCCGACTGAAGAACAAAAAAACAGGTCAACAGACGATCCCAACAGAATTACCTAGTTCGTCGTGCATGACTCTCACTCTCTAACTACTGGCTATTCACATGATTCCCCCCATGAGATACACAAGCCCTTCTACCTTTCCCTCAAAAGTACATACAAACAAGTACGTGCGCTCAAGAAAGGCGTCCATACACTTCGCAAGACAAAGCGTGAACTTGACCGCGTAACAAGAGCATCATCCCAAGACTCCCGAGAACGACCAACACGCAGAGCCACCCTTCTCGCGTAGACAAGTAAGGAACAGGTGGAAGAAAGAGGGATAGAACGAGGCTTTGGCGGCGTAATAGAGAGCCGATCAATAGGGGAGGGGGGGCTAGCTGATAGATCGTGGTTAGCCATGCGATCCGTTTACCAGCGCCCTCGAGGGACCTCGGCTACTCTTCTCCACATCCCTCGAGAAATTCGTCTCTTCGCACGCGCTCTGTGGACCAATAGTGATACCCATAGAACTACAGACCACCCATCTCCTCCGAATCTTTGAAACGTCATGAATTCAAAATTTTTAAAAAAGTTTCTCACTTTTCTATAACTAGCAATTTAATTAAATCTTGTAAGTTTCTATACTCCTTCTTTTTCTACAATCATGTGGTTGCAAGCTATTTGATTCAAGATACAGAAATGATGTCTAGACGCAGAAATAATGTCACGAGCTCAATTTCTTTCAACTACTTGTCTTTCTCTTCTCTACCTTTACTTGTAACATTAAGGAAACATTAAAAAAAACTTTTTATTCGACTCAAGACGCAGAAATAATGTTATAAGTTATTTATTTTTCTTAATTAGTTAACTTCTTTTTATTCTTCACCTTAATTTTTTTTTTTTTTTAGTATTTTAAAAAGCATAAAAAAAAAAAATTTTTTCAGCATTAACATGGTGAAAAAGACACAAAAGGGTTATATCAGAAGATATCAAGAACGTCTGATTTTTCGTGCCTTAGGACGCAACATAGAAAATTTAGAAAGGCAGCTCGTAGATGATGATTTTTCAGAAGTAGCAGCACCACCAGAACATTCCCCAGCTGTAATTATGGATCCTTTTCCAGATATACCTTCCACACTACTCAAGGATCCTCTTCCAGAAGTAGTAGTGTCAACAGAGCAACCTATTGCAGCAGCAGAAATACCAATAGAAGTTAAAATGCTCAACATATCAACATCCACAGCAGTAACAGGTACTTTTTATTATTATTTTTTTCAGTTTCTCAACATGTTGTAATACATAAAATTAACTTATTTTGTACTTAATTGTTTTAGATATGCCAATGCAATTCGATAATTAATTAAAACTTTCGCCATCAACATTATGGTGGCTCTCTCAGCAGGATTGGAGTGGATTAATTGACTTGATTGAAAACAGTGATTTCAGTAGACCTCCATCACCCTTATTGCCGACAGCAGCAGCAAGTGTAGTTGTAGAAAATGCAACACCTATACCACTTGCGTCAATGCAACTGCCACTACCACAACAACAGCAGCAGCAGATTTCATCACCGCTGCCGTTACCTGAAAATCATAAGGTATGGTCTCAAGAAGATCAAAATATACTTATGATGCGAGTTTGAATGTCATTGAAAAAAGAAGAAATAAAACTTCTAGATGGAGAACGAAAAAAAATGATTCGTAAAAGAAAAAAAAAGATTGAAAAAATACAGAAGCAGCAGGCTTTAGCAAAAAAAAAAAAAAAAAAAAGAAATGAAGGTGATTGAAAAAAAAAAAAAATGCAGATTTATTAAAGACTTTTATTAAAAAAGAAGAAAAAAAAATAAATAGACGAAAAAATTTAACACCACAAAAATGTATAACTATTGAATGATACGTACTCTAAAAATCTTTTTGTAACCGAATAAAACTTACTTATAAAAAATACTTTTTTTAGGTTTTCGTAGAAATTGGAACCTATAATTTTTAGTACAAGGTTATCTAGATTTTTTTTAAAACAGTTTTTGAATGATTAAAATAATTTAATACATGTTAAAAAAGTTGAACTTGTGATTTATAAATTCAAAACCACCCCCCCTCCATGGGCTGATTTCTAAGGATATTTAAGGGTAGAAATCACCGAAGCAGCTCACTTTTGTGCTGTTGCTTAAGTAGTCAACTTTTTGCTAGCCATTGCTTCGGTTCAATATTTTAAAGATGTGGCTCACTGCATCTGGCCATCGTTTCAACAAACGATTTATAGCGAAGTCGATGCAAGTCACATTCAAAGACTAATAGACACATGTCCTACAACTATCAAGGATAGCGATATTTTTAGTTTAAGGATTATTTGACAACATTGAAAAAACAAAAATTAATATCTGCAGCTGCATTATTAAAAACTGTTTTTCAACTGCTTTATGATTATTTGAAGGTAACAGAGTCGAAAAAAAATATTTATGAATGAACCTGTTGTTTTTGAATCAGATAGTAAACAAAAGCCTAAGGTTTTCGCATCTTAAAGTGGTCAAGAAGATGTGTCGGATTTAGACAAGACATTTAGAAATGAAGATATTGTATGTGTTTAAGGTGAAGGTATAGCAACAGCTTCAAATGATGAGAATGCTGCTGCAGTTAGTCTTGATGATGTTAACAGCGCATTTGAAAATCGTGTTACGATAACTTTCATAGCTAATTTTAAACACTTGGATCTGAAAAAGTTTCTCAAAGATGCTGAACAAAAATTCATTCAACGAATCCGACGATCTCTTGAAAAATATACTGCATTAAAAGTAAATACCACATTGACTGCTGAATATGTCATAATTAAAGATAACATTAAGAATATTGATTTAAAATACTTTAATACAAAATCACAGCCCATTCACCAGACCACTGATACACAACAGTGGTTTGATATAAACGGACGACAGTTAATTGAGAAAAAAATGGATGATTTTCAAGATAAGGAATCTGGCTGATCTCTGCACTCGATTTTAAATTTGGTAGTTAATATTAATAAACTAAATCCTATGCAAGGTAGTTCCTTCATAGACTAACCAGACTACATAAAAAAAAAAAAATGCTTGTGTAAATGTAGTAAACAAAGACAAACAATGCAGTAAGCAGAAATCCAAATCGTGTCTCTAACTATATTAAATATGAAAATGAGTTAAATTTTGATGGTATTGAATTTCCAGTTACCCCGTAAAAAATCATAAAGTTTGAGAATCAAAACAATATTTCAATCAATTTATATTTGAAAAAAAAAGGGTCATACATTTGATATTTTCCCTAATCATTTGACTGCAAATAAAAAAGAAAAACATGTGAATGTATTACTTGTCGAAAGCTTCTATACAGATGATGAAGAATGTAACAATAATAAATGCAACTCGGTCGTAGAGTACAAATATCATTATGTGTGGATAAAAAATTTATCGCGTTTAATACGAAAACAGTTATCTGAGCATCAACATGCCGCAAATATGTGTGATCGTTGCTTTCACTATTTTTGGTCCAAGCGAAAGTTAGAATAAGAAGCTCATGAAGTTGATTGCAAACATTCAAATAAGTATAAAATTACACTGCCTGATAGGAAGAAAAATGAGCATTTACTTGAATTTAAAAATTTTACGTTCAAGAACAGTGTACCTTTTGTTGTATATGCAGACTTCGAATGTTTGTTGGTATCTGTTAATGATGTTCGCGTCTATCAAAGACAGAAAGCATATAGCATTGGTTACTTTCTCAAATTTTGTTATGATGATAGAAAATCAGAATATAAAAGTTTTAGACAAAGTGAAGAAAATAATAATGAAACACCTGCTCAATAGTTTGTTAAGGCTATCCATTCTTTAGCAATAAAATTAGAACATTTGTACAAAAATCCCCTTAAAATCATCTACTTGACATCCGAAGAACAAATAAAATTTGACGGAGCCATTCTATGTCATATTTGCAACCAACCCTTTAGTTCAAATGATATTAAAGTCAGAGATCACTGTCATCTTACTGAAAAGTAAGCATCATTTTATTAAACTTAAAAAAAAATTTTTTATTTTTTTTAATAATCATGATTAATTTAAAAAAAATTTTTCTTAGATATCGTGGTCCAGCACACAATGAGTGTAATATTAATTATCAAGACTCAAGAACGATACCTGTAGTTTTCCATAACCTAAGTGGTTATGATTCGCATTTATTCATAAAAAAACTTGCAAAGTGCTTCCCAGGAAGAATTCAACTTTTACCGCAGACCAAAGAAAAATATATTTCGTTTACAAAATATGTAGAGGGTACTGATATTAATTTACGATTTATTGATTTCTTTAAATTCATGGCTTCATCACTTGATAGATTATCATCATATTTAAACGAATTTAAAATATTAGAAACAGTGTTCACAAATGATGATAAATATACCATAGACCAAAACAAATTTATTAAAAAGGAAAGGCTTATTTCCTTATGATTATACTTCTTCTTCTAAAAAACTTGGTGAAAAGATGTTACCGTCAAAACAAAATTTTTATAGCAGCTTATACGAAGCTCATATAACTGATTATGATTATTAACATGCTAAAAACATCTGGAACATATTTAATATTCAAAGACTTGGAGAATATTCAGATTTTTACTTAAAGACTGACGTTCTGCTGCTTACTGAAGATTTTGAAAATTTTCGGAAAAATTGTCTTGAAGCCTATGGATTGGATCCAGCTCATTACTATACAACACCTGGCTTAACCTGGCATGCTATGCTGAAATAAGCGAAGGTTAGACTTTTTTATAATTTTTTCGTTAATTTTTAAGATTTTAAAAATATTATAATTAAAGTTAAAACTAGAATTGTTAACTGATATTGACATGGTTATGATTATTGAGCGAGGCATTCGTGGAGGCATATCTCAATGTTGTAATTGATATGCCAATGCCAACAACTTATACATAAAAAATGGCTATAAAGATGATAAAGATAAAAAATATTTAATGTATTATGACGTAAATAACTTCTATGGCTGGGCGATGACTCAACCATTACCTTGTTCAGGTTTTAAATGGATTCAAAATATAAGCTCCTTAGGTATTTTGAATGTTGCTGATGATGTTGAAATTGATTACATACTCGAAGTAGACCTTGAATATCCTAAAATTCTTCACAATTGTCATAAAGAATTACCATTTTGTGCTGAGTATATGACGCCTCCAGGATCTAAACAAAATAAACTAATGACTACTTTGTATGACAAAAAGCGATATGTGATACATTATCGTGCACTTAAACAAGCTGTAAGCCATGGTCTTCGTATTAAAAAAAATACATAGAACTCTACAGTTTAATCAAAATTCATGGCTTAAGAAATACATTAACTTAAACAGTGAAAAGCGTCAAAATGCACAGACTGATATTGAGAAAATGTAATATAAGTTATTTAATAATGCTGTTTATGGAAAGACTATGGAAAATGAACGCAAACGAATTTATGTTAAACTCATCAAAAAGTAAGAGGGGCGATATGGTGCAGAGACGTACATCGCACGACCGAATTTCCACAGTTGTGACATATTTGATGAGCAGCTGGTAGCTATACAACTACTTCGTACAGATGTCTGT